>NC_089980.1:101879410-102182440 GCF_036417845.1 Apteryx mantelli
AAGCCTGTGCAGCATTTAAGGCCTTTCTCTGTCCATTCAACAGGACTAACAAGCCCCACAGGACAGCTAAGGTTCCCTTGCAACACGGAGAGCTAGAAAATCTAGTGAGTTGTGTCCATTTTGTCCATATAATCTTCTGTCAGGTCACTAAATTACTGTGCCTTTCATGACAAGGGCATTAGCACAATTCTGAACAAAAATTGTGTAGCTCTTCAGACTGCAGTAGATCTGATCTGGTTAGAAATATCCTCTCTCTCATTTTCTTGACCTAAAAGTGTTGAGGGTTCAGTTTCTGCCAGAAATAAATCTTAATACCCTCATGGGTTCAGCCTCTCTGGTACATCAAGGTCAAAATGACTAGGCCAGCTTCTGCTAGTGTAGCTTGGCACCATGCTGCAAGGCACAAGGCAATGGCAGCAGGAGTGAATTAGGGTTTTAGTCAGGGAAATAGCATAGAGTAAGCATAGCATTAACATTCACAGCAAACAGCAATGGGCAAGACAGCCTTTGTCCAAGATAATAAGCCTACTCCAGTGACTGTGCCTCATCCCTTAGGAATACAGCAGTCCAGTGCATCAATCCCAGCTTCTGCTGTCGCAGGCTGTCATGTCATATATTCTTTTTCATGGGCTCTGCTTTATAAGGAATAGTTAATGTCTACTTCCCCTATCAGCAGGCTGCTCCACAGCCTCACCATGATGATGAGAAAATTGTTTCTCGCTTCCAGTCTCAGTTTATTCATGACCAGTTTATAACCATTTCCTCCCAAGCCAATATTGTACTTTAGCTTAACTAGCTTTTTTCCCTTCCTGATGTTTATCCTCCTGATATATTTACACAGGACAGACATATCCCCTGTTAGCCTTTGCTGAGCAAGACAAGCTCTAGCATTTCCACTCATGGGATTAACTGGATCACTTTCCCTCTAGCCCAGTACTCAGCCTTCTTAAATATATGTCTATTTGCTGTTCTGCATTTGCTATTCTTCAGGCAGGTGTTACCGTTCCTGTCTTGACATAGTTGTTACAATGTGGCTAATCGATGACCCCCATCTGATTATATCTTCTTCTGGTTCTTCCATCATACAGATTTTCTATGATGGGGGTGAATTAGTTTGGAGAAATCAGTGCACAGTACAGAGCCTCATGAGTCCAGAAGCTCGTGTCCCTACATAGGACCCCTGGAACAGTAGAACCCCAGAGTCTTTGGATATGAATTTAGCTGTCTTTGAGTTCCCTTTTTCCTCCTAGTTCTCTACAGCTCTGACCACAGCCTGTAATACCTGTATTCTCATCAGTCTGACAAAAGGCATAAATAAAAATGGGTCTTTATTTCTCAAAAAATGCAGCAATATTTTGAATCGAAGAACAGGGATCTTCACTCTCCTTCATGCATATTTCCCTTTCCTTTCTGCCCACACCTCTATCTACAATACATGGATGCTTCAAATTCAGTCTGTTATTTTGAAACATAAAGACATCTGCATTTCCTGGGATTCTAGATTACAGCAGAAACAAGCCTGCACAGTCCAACCTATACAGTGTTTTCTGCTAAAAGAAAACCTGTGCCATGCTATAGCTGTAAATCATTATTTGAAGATCTTTGGACTTTTGAAGCTCAATGTATCTGTCAGAAAACCCTGAGCTACTAGAACCAACACATTACTCAGAGTGTTAATAACCACTCACCTGGGGTCAGACTGCGCGAAGCTGGTTAATATTTTCAGAAGTGGGATGGAGAACTCTTCCCCACGCTCTTCTGCAGCTGCTGCCCAACACTGCAATGCCCTCCTGATAGCTGGCTTACATGGGCAGGATATCTGCATACGTTGGGGACCGAAATGTCCCCAAAGGTATATGGGGATGGTCAAATGTGACTCTGCTTCTCCCACTCCCAAATGCAGTCCATGAATCATACCAGGATTATTTCAACACTGGAAAAAGTACAGCACTGAACTTGCTTATCCTGGCTGGTTTACAAAAATTATGACAGTGAGGAGCTATTGCTTTCCAGGAGGTCCCAGGAAGAGACTAATCCTGCCCTTCTTATCCAGATTTCTTCCCGCATTCGCCATGGAGAAGTTGGTTGGTAGTCAGTGAAGCAGCTGTGCAGGGGGATCAGGCTGTTAGAGTAACTGTTTGCCTGCATCATTTAGCATTTGGCTTCTTTGCCACCGCTTCTCTGCCACAAATTGTCCAAAGGAAAGGTAATGCAATGTCAACATCCTGTTTGGAAGATAAAAACAGGGAATAAAAGTGTCTGCTCTGGATGAAAACTGCTTCAAGAAGAATTTGACTTTTATTCAAAATGCTTTGCCACCATACCATTATTAATTCCACAGCCAAAGCATGTTGGTATCAGAAGTAGGATCCAGAGGTGTGCCAAGCTGAGGTCCTTAGCCCTTCTTTCCCGTTCACTGTGGTTTCAGGAACTTCAGCCCTTTCATTAGCTGTTTAATTGTCCTGCAAATGTCTTGAGTCAATATTTTTATTTCCTGATTTTACCTGCCAGTGGTGAACAATCTGCTCCTCTTTTCAGAGCATCTAACTAAATTTAACATGGCAGTTATAACAGGCAGGACAAGGAGGAAAACTCACATGCTTGCTGACTTGGAAAATTGTAAGCATATTTAATGATTTAAAATATGTATGCAGACCTTGAAAACAACCACTGTGTTCTCAGTAGGACTACTGTTCTGCTTATAATGTTTTTTTACATTGTGGAAGTAAAATGGTTCAAATTATATTGAAAATACGTAAAGACAAGAAAGATGTAGCTTCATGAATAGACTGAAGTGTTAAAATTAATATTTGGAGGGTTTCTTCTATTTTGTGGTGCATGAAGTGTGAAATCAAGTAAGTTCTTAGCTGCTGGCCAATGACAGATGGAGATAAGTGGGGTCTTTTTAACTTTATCTTTCATTATCTTTTATATAACCTACAAAAAGGCGACCTGAACAAGCTACTCATCTAAAGAATCCTTACTCCCCTTAAAGAGGCCCATCAACTCTCCTGAGTTTACTCAGGAGAGCACAAATCATTTAGAAGATGGTGATCATTATTCAGAAGTTCATAATAAAAGCAAAATAGTATAGGAGAGCTGTATTGTAAGTAGCACATACTCCATATGATGTCCAGTTAATACTCAACCTTCTGCATTTAGTTTTTCTGACAGAATATAAGGAAAGGTAAGAGAGCACAATGCTGACATCCTGTCTGGAACATTAAATTTTGGGTATAGAGTTGGCCCTGTTGGATGCAAAACAGTATCAAACCAAAGTACTTTCCCTCAGAATGCATAATCCAAAATCCAGGTGAGAATGCACTCTGAGCACTTTTTTTGCATGTCACCATTGTTATTAGTGAAGAATTGGAGAGAAGAGAGGGGCTGCAAGCATGCTATAATGCACTGATTCAGCACTTGTATCAGTAAAATGGGTCCTTTGTTCTTTTTTGGTGGAAACCAAGCCTTTTTGAAAGCAGTGCTGCAGAAAACAGCTGGCTTTATACTCAAAGAAAAAGAAATTATGATTTACTCTATCTTTGTGTTGGAGTGTTTAAAGGAATTCAAAGGGCAGGTTCAGAGGTTCCACTGAAGGAGAAGCCAGTCCCGCCAGTTCTGAATCAAACCCAACAAATATGGGGACTGTAAGTATTAGTAACAAACAAAGCCGTTGTATAAAAATATGGTTCAGATGGGTTTCCCTTGTTGTACATCCAATTTTAACAATCCCAACTTTTTATTATTGTTATTTTAAAAAGCCCAGCTGCACTGTATTTTCAGGAAAAGGGGAAGAGAAACAGCAGAAATGGGTACCGCTGAGGCCTTTGCCCTTTTAACTCTTGCCTACGATATGTCAGCACCTCCTCACTGCACTGTTTACAGAGATTAATATCTCCTGGAGCTGCTGGAAGCTCTCTTGCATAATCCAGGCAAGTCAGGAGGCAAGATATTGACCTTCAAACATGCCAGTAGTGGACAAAGTCTGGACCTTGGCTGTTCAAACGTCGAGTGGGCTCTGAAGATCAAAGTCTCACACTAGATAGGGGTGATGGTACACAGTGCAAATACTGTATGAACAGTGCTCGTCTGGCTGCTGTTTTCCACTGAGCCAAGCAAAACACTGTTGGCAAATTACAAAACAGATGAACATGCTCCCATTTTCTGGCGCATAAAAGGAGACCTGCCTTACCCAGCTACATCTGTTTCTTTGATTTAACTCCACGCTCATTCCTGTTAGCATTGGATGAATGGTTTGGCAAATGGAGTGCAACCTGCTCCACTGAAAAAAGGGCTTCCTTGTGAAATAAACCCCTTTATAAGACTTTGATGTGAATATATTTAGCAAACTATTTTATTAACGCTTCCTCTTGGATGGAGCACAAACCTTATGTCAAAGGACATGGTTCTTCACAAATAAATCAAAGAGGTGATCCGACCTCTCTTTCCAGTCACACTAGATGTTCTTACAGAAGAAATGTGATTGTTCAAATGGGGTTGCAGAGAAGTAGCAGACATATCCTGCTGATTCATAACTGCAGTTCCAGCACAAGAAGTAGGGCTTAAACCTAGTACAATTCATTAATCTCTAAACTATACAACTATACGTGTTGCAAAAAGAAGTTAATTATAATTTCTGAAGCATCCAAAAAAAGAGAGAAGCAGAGAGCAAATTAGCATTTCAGAACACAGAAACTACTGGCTTAGAGCAGAAAACCGTAACTAGAAGTAGAATTAACTGTACACAAGATGAGCATACCACACATGCTTTTTACAGAGAGATTGTAAAGATCGTAAGAGATGCTCATAAGCTTTGCATCTATGCTGTGACCATGAACTACAGCCTGTCAGTCATTCAGCTAGGGGCTAAAAATATGCAGCATTGCTCACAATACTTCAGTGGTAAATGGGTCCTCATCAGAGACTATGTAATCCATAAATTGCTGTGTGCATCTGAAATTTCAATGACAGACAGTTTGGAGAACCACTATTTGTACTCAGGTTTCATTGTTAAGAATGTACTTACAGCATAAAACTTGCAGGGGGGAGCGGTGGAGTGTTTCATGGTTAAAAAAACGTCCATGATTCTTCTGTCAGTAAAGATTCAACTCAGCACTGTCCCAGAGAGGCTGGCAGCTGGGCACCATAGCACTGTGCTAGTGTACCTGAACTGTACTGGAACTGTAAGAAAATAAAGCATATCACAAAGGGGCAGGCAAATATCTTAAATTCACGCTGATCCAGTCTAACAAGAGTACTGCCCGTTCTGTATGCTGCTAGTGAGCATCAGTGGGAATACAGTTTTGGTAACAGAAACTGAGAATCCCGCAAATATGTCTGTAAATATGTTGTGGGTCAGGGAACTCATTTCAACATACTTTACGGCCTGAGAAGCCATCCAGTGAGAAAGCACAAACAAACTGGAAATAGCAGGCCGCTGACCTTGAGGACAGCGTAAGACTTGCAACTGATTAAAGCTTTCAAAACAGAATTTCAATGACATACCAGCCTTCAGCAAGAGTTCTGCACAAGGGTAAGCTTCATAGTTTCCTCAAAATGTAATGCTAATACCCAAAGACCAATGTCTGGGGAAGAGCCTATGACAGATTCAAAGTGTGTAAGAAAAGGAACAGTCAACTAATAAAAACGGGAGCTGACAGCATATAAAATGTGAGCTTGAAACATCCTTTCCTTGGGTTCATATCCACTCCTCAGTCATCCTTTACTATTATTCCCTGAGTATTTTTCTATGACCTTCTGATCTACACTGAGTCACTGCAGCCAAAATACAGAAGGTCATGTCCTCAGTGTTGCACACATCCTTCTGGTTTAATTATTCCTTGAATCCATTTACTGTATCCCTTCCACTCTCTTCTGCCACCATGGACCGAGCACTCACATCCCGCTATTCTTTTATATTTTTAGGTCCAGGGACTTTCTACTTCTTTCTTACTTTAGAGAGAAAATTGTCTCCTTCTCCCACTGGCAATGTCACCCTCTTTTCCTCCTTCCCAGTACACTAAAAACAGTCTTTGTTTTATTCTTCTGACAAATGTTCCCTCTGCCTTCAATTTCTTCTTTAAAACTTACAATGGCTGCCTATCTTCAGCTCCTCTGCAGTGTTTATCTTGAACACAATTAAAGTATAGGTTTTCTGGGACAGGGGCTTGGCTTATCTGTGTATCTTATCATTTATAGGCAGCACGTAGATTTATACTGCAGGGCTAATAAATAATGTAAAATAATAGGTCTGATAGAAAGCCCTACCTTTCTTTCTGTTTTCATAAGCCAGGAGCTTTGAAGCATTGAATATGCTGATACTCCTCCTTCTTCTTTTTTTTTTAAATTGTCCATGTGAACTCCTGAAAACAAAGTTGAGATAAGCCTTAAAAATGAAGCAAAATTTTACTTAAAAATATTATTTTGTCAGATCACCATTGGAACTAACATTCCATTCCGCACAACCTCATGTTCATGGTCTAACAAATCACACAGCAAATGTGCTGATTTTTCAATCTAACATTAGTGTCATATTTTTCCAAATACCCACCCACAGATACTCTCCATCTTGACATAATGGGATCACTTTTCTCTCCTCCATTATCATGTATAGCAAAATATTGACAGGCAAGCCCTGGGTCTCTGCAGTTGAGCTTTCGAAAGATGTCAGTGAGGATGTCCTAAAAATTATATTTAAAATTATGTTTATGCTATATTAAAAAAATACAGTGCTATAAGCATCTTCTAGGATGCTGTCCCACTGAAGTAAAAGAAAAAGAAATTAAAAAAAAAAAGGATATACACAAAGTCTAGTTTTACTCACAGCAAGAATCATAAAAGAGGAGGCAATCACTATTTACAGTTACTGTTCTCCCTCCAGCTTGCACTTTGCTCTGAACATTTTCTCTCAGACACTCTTCTGTTTTTCTGGTTGTTTTCTCTCCCTCTGTTCCCTGGCTGCTTTTGCTCTTCTCACACACACATTTCCACCAATTAAAAAAATCCCAGCCTGCCTTTGCATTAAATTCCCTACACATGTTCTCTGACTTAATCTCTGCCCAAGCTTGCATGGTGCCTGTGTTTCTGAAAATGTCTCCTATTGTTTCAGCTACCTGAAGCTCTGAAATTTAATTTTTTTTTCATTTATCCTGAGTGAAAGGCAGCTCCTTCAAGCCACATCAGCTGTGCTGATGTCAGGCAGCAATGAAGCCATCAGTGCAGAGGTGCTCCGGCTGTCTCAGCAAACTCTGACACTTCTTGGTCAAAACAGCTGATGTGACTCACCCTGTCACCTTCCGCCCCAGGGACCTGGGGAATGTCCCACCTATTTCCCATACGGCATCTCCACGAAAGTAGATGGAGTTAATGCTCATGGCTTGGTCTGACCTGGATCTGTGCGATCACAGCCACGGGTTTCCCCCGGGGCGGCAGCTGGGGCTGCCCCGACCTGGGTCCCATGGGCCCCAGCAGGGAAGCCGGCTAGACGGCGAGTTTGGCATTTACTGCAGAGGTAAAGCAGGTGGCTTCAAAGTGCAGGCAGAGCTACCTAGTCCTCAAAACCTGGAAGACTGTCTCCAGCTTTAAGTCATTCACCGGTCCTTCCACTTTTCACCTTTTTGTGCTTTGATTATAAAAAGTTCCTTAATTTTTATGTTTGCAGGGATTTAGCTACTCCTTAAATGCATTTTCACAGCTACCATCCTCTTCCTAAGCATTTCAAAGCACTGCTCATGAAAATGAAGCAAACATCCCACTGTCTTCCTTTGACAATACCTACTAGTTGCAGTGCAACAATTTTTATATCTTTTCCCATTGTACTCCCTATTTCCACTTAACTTTTTTTAAGTTGATTTTTCAATTTCTCCATTTTTTTCCTAATTCAAGGTATTTTCTTAGTTCATTTTGTCTGTGGAAGTGTGTTGTTCTGTGGTTCCCTCAGAGACAGGGGCTGGGAGGGGAGGCTGTACCAGCGATACCGGTTGCTATTTCAGCGTTAAGTTCCAGAGCAAATGGGGTACTGGTCCAGTTCATCAAGTTTGGTTTTTGGTGGTAGTTTTAGTGATATTTTTGATCAGGATTAAATCCTCAACACAGTGGTCAAATTATTGAGTAAATTGCAATTTCTAGGAGTAGAGAAAACACTTCACTTCTAAATCTTTGCAATAATAATTTTCAATGTGTTAAAAATAAAACAGACCCAGCAAATTTTTAACTAAATAACATTTCTGTAGTTAAATAGCCACTCACATACAGTGACACTGTTACTTCTCAGAAAAGTCTACATGAGCATTGCATCATTTTCAGTTAGTCTGCTCTATCCTCATTTCAGTTAAAATTACTTTTTTTTCTTTTTTTGGTTTGTACATGTCAGCTCTCCTTTCTGTAGCCACTAGCGTGTGCTGAAATTTATCAACTTTCTATTCCTCAAGTGAAATCTTTCCTGCAACTGAAGTGAGTAGGTCTGTTGTGACCAGCAATGCATGAGAAATAGTCTTCAAAGTAGAGGAAAATTTTAAAAGGGAGAACTGCTCAGTTTTGGTTCCCTCACTTCAGTGTTGTTAGAAGCATCGCATCCTTTTTATGCCAATATGAACATCTGGTAAACTCTTCAGAATAGGGACTAATTACAGTAGGTTTTACTGGTTTCTTTTCTTGCAGAAACGGAGAACTGAGGTACAAAGGGAGAGCTGACTAAAATATTGCAGGAAATCTGCAGACAGTCTAGGAACTGAATCTAGATCTTTGAGTCCTTTTCCAGTTCCTTGAAAACAAATTTCCATGATTCATGTGTGGAAAAATGTTCTTGGTATTCAATTCTATCTTACACAACTAAAATGGCAATAATGACCACATTGAACTTTGCCATTACCAGCATTTAATTTGCAAAGAATGTTTTTATTAAAAGAAAATGTATCTGAGCAATCTCGCAGGTGCTTTCCAGGGGAGGTGATCCTCCCCCTCTACTCAGCCCTGCTGAGGCCCCATCTGGAGTGCTGTGTCCTGTTCTGGGCTCCCCAGTACAAGAGGGATGTGGCACTACTGGAGCAAGTCCAGCGAAGGGCTACAAAGATGATTAGGGGACTGGAGCATCTCTCTTATGAGGAAAGACTGAGAGAGCTGGGCCTGTTTAGCCTGGAGAAGAGAAGGCTGAGAGGAGATCTTATCAATGTGTACAAGTATCTGAAGGGAGGGTGTCAAGAGGATGGGACCAGACTCTTTTCAGTGGTGCCCAGCGACAGGACACGAGGCAATGGGCACAAACTGAAACACAGACACTTCCATCTGAACATGAGGAAAAACTTCTTCACTGTGAGGGTGACAGAGCACTGGAACAGGTTGCCCCGAGAGGTTGTGGAGTCTCCTTCTCTGGAGATATTCAAAACATGCCTGGATGCGATCCTGTGCAACGTGCTCTAGGTGACCCTGCTTGAGCAGGGGGTTGGACCAGATGATCTCCAGAGGTCCCTTCCAACCTCAGTGATTCTGTGATTCTGTGATTCTGTGAAAGCTTGCTTTGTAGTTTCTTCCAGTGTAAAACATTCCAGTGTCCTTGTCGACTGGATTAGAAATTATCAAGAGCGACACCAGACTACACAGGTATGAGAGTTCCTCCATATCTCTCAAGCTTTGCTCCATGTTGGCCAGCGCTTGTATTTTCCTCTTCTCTCCGTGGACCAGGGGATGTCAGACTGGCTCGGGAGTGCAGACAGTCCTCGCCCTGCCCCTGTTAGCGGAGCAGCTTCTGTCAGCTCACCAAGTGGAAGTCTGTATTTTCAGAGCTGGTAATGAGTCACACATAAAGTTGGCTGACAACCTATGCTGTCTCTGTGTATGCAGCCATGGATCATTACACAGCAATAAAGTACAGTATCTTGTTCAAAACCTGTCTGATTTTATTTGGATCCCCACTGACTTTGCTGGCAGTGAGCCATAGTTGGTGTTTACTGACCTTTCAGAGCAGCAGTCCTGACTGCAGGAATAAAAATAGATTCTTTTCAAGTTTGTATGCCGACTCTGAAGCTGTAGGGTGCACACTCAATTGTGTACACATTGGCCTTTAGACCCATCTTTCAGTCATCAGAAGGAATCAGAAGGACCAGCTAGCACAACATTTGCTGGAGCGGGTGCCTTGGTGTGAGTGGGCAGCCCACCCCTAACATCTGCATGCTGATAACATGCCCTCTGCTCCCACAGCGCGATGTGTGAAGTCTGCTGGGCTTTCAAACAATAGCAAGGCAGAGATGATCCCACAGTGCTCCCTGCAGTCCTGGGCCCCAAATGCCCAGCAGGGGTTTACGGGGTCCCACCACACCACCCTCTGGGGCCATGCACCTGGGCATGCAGGAGGAGGACACTTGTCACACTCGCGGAGCCAGACCATGCCCAGGGTGTCTGTGTGAAGGCAGAAAGCACCCCTAAATACATGAGCTTCACGGTATGACACAGTCACCAAGCATCTTCCCCAGGTGTGTTTGAATACATGTTGTTGCTTCAATAGACACAAAGTAAAAATACATGTTTGTTGAGTCATTAGGCTGTCACAGTGACTGCCGTGTAGAAAAACGTAGAAGCCAGTTAACCAAAGTCGCATGACAAGACGTAATTTGATCTTCCTAATGAGCAGCCCTGAAATTTGCTTTTTCTTCAGCCCTAGAGGGGGGAAGGCTTTGTTTGGGCCGGCAGGGGAGAGAGGGCTCTCTGGCTACACCGAGGGTCTTGCTTAGGTTGTCTTAGATGAGATGTGCAATAGTCGAGGGACCCAACTCAGTCAATGTACTTGGACCACTGTTAATTTTCTTGTAATGTGACTTTGGTGTGATTTTTATTTACTCCAGTTTTCAAAGTGAGCATTTTTAAGTACTAGCAAGATTTCTACCTGACTGTGGTGTGCCTGCGTGCTGGAGGGGCTTGCCAATAGACTCCTCAGAAATACACAGTCAATATTCAACCACCGGCCAACACATATGCAGAGCTAGAATTAACTAAAACAAAATAAAGCAAGCCCTTTACTTTGATGTGAGAGCACAGCCGTTGCCTCAGTAGTTTATATTATTCACTGTACCTCAAAGGAATTGCATTATCTGGGCCACATTTGCTAGTTTGTGTTGAAAGGCCAGGCTAACAGAGGATTAACAAAGAGATTGTTCCATGATGGATTATCTCCGTGCGTACTAGTGAAGAAATATCACTTATTGCAACACGTACTGACACCATATTTGGAAAGCTGCCTCTGGCAGCATGCAGTTAGGGTTAATACTGTGTTGTCCTTCCAGGCCTGTAAAAATTTACATGAGGTTTTGTCCCAGACATCAGATGCCTTTTCTGATGTGCTTGTGTACTTGCAGTCTCAGCAGAAGCTCCAAAACTGTCACAGTATTCACACTATGTTCTAGAAGTAATTTTACCGCTTGGAAATCAACAGTCTGACAAAGCCTCAGCTCCCTCTCCATGAGATTTGGTTAGCTCACAGTACCCCCCACTCCATGACACTTCTCATGAGCATTGAACTGATACTGTTAGACAGATGAGCTGATCGATAGCAAGAATGACCAAGATAATTCTAATTGTTTGAGACATTTGAGACACGTGTGGTATTTAATTTGTTCATACCATGAAACATGACAAAATAAATCAGTAGCAGGGGAAAATATTACATAGTGCCATTACATGGTGAACATTTTTGTGTGTTTAGTCAAAGCACTGTCTAAGAAGATAAATGAGTGGCAGGGAATATCTGTTCTAGCTATACACTTCCTTCTCCATATTCATAGCAGTAATTTAGATGCCATCATTTAAATTTTTCTAACACTTTTAACAGTGTAACAGTTTCTGTTTCGTTCTCTTTCCCTCTTTTAAAGAACACAGCATTGGTTTTTGACACACTGATATGGCTTATTTTATTTTTATTTTTGGGGGATAAAGTTGTCTTAATGTTTCTGTAATAACCAGAATAAAGTCAAAAGACAAGAATATAGGACTTGTAATCCTTTACCAGTTAAATATTGTACTACAAAAAGGAGCATATAAATCAAAAAAAAGAAATCAGGAACCTATGATCACAGGATTCTAGGATTTATTCCTACATCAAGAGACCTATATATGGTAGCTGAAATTACTCTTCTTTGATTCAGAAAGGAGCTTTGTATGTTTAGTGATCAAATGCTATGAAGGAAGTTACATGTTTTTCAGATAGTTATAAGCAAGCCACAGGATGAATGAGATGCAGTTAGAAGAGGAAATGACTGATGTGTAACCTATTTTAACTGAAATCATGCCGCACAGAATGAATAAAGCAATGTTTCTCCTTCTCCCCATCTGTGAATGAATGAAAAGAATTCTTAGTATTTGTGCACTGGGTTCGCTAGAGGCGTCTTCACTCATCTTCCCCTAGAGAGTAGGCATGCAGAGACAGCCCAGCTTCTGCTGTTACAGATGCGTGAAGTTTGGAGGAACTACCTTTTTGCTTCTTGAGTGGAGAAACTATCTTTTTTTGCTCTCTGAGCAGCAGTGCAGAAAGCATAGTCCATGACTGAGCTCCTTCTGCCTGATCACAGTCCGTACCACCCTATTCACCTTCTGCATTTGACTGGGAAAATGTAAACAACAGATCTTTACGTGCTCAGAGAAAAATGATCCAAGATTTAAGAGACATAAGCAGGACAATACATAGCACTCATTTTCAGCAGTGACATAGCTGTTAGAAGTACTAAGCATCTTTGCTCTACTAATTCCTCTGACCGTAACCTGTGTAGGTAACTGCAAAAAATATATCTACACATGTCAATAGACAGTGCAGTCTAGCTAATTGGAGGCACTTTGTCAACATTCAGATGTGTACACTTGCCACAAATTATCACAAGGAGGTGTGTGAAATACTACTGCTTTCTACTTTAAAAGCAGTCAGTGTCCAGGATACCGTGGTGACACAGATAACTAATTTAGCTTGAAAATATTGTTCAAGATGTTGCAAAAGAATTATAAAAGTCATAGACCTTTTTCACTAACTTTAGTTTCAACTCTCCCATCCAATCATTTGCAATATCATCTGCTGTATTTACTCAAATGTTTGTACTGGTTGTGAGTTTTCTCCCCCTAACCTTGATGCATAGAGTAACTAGGGAAACAATGGGAAAAGAAATATTTTCAACAGGACTGGTAGGGTATATTTACATTGCCTTTTGAGGTGAACCTCAAGAACATTTTCAAGAGCATCTTGATAGTTTGTGCAGACAAGAACTCTACAAATTCAGAGTAGGTATGTATAAGGCTGCTTTCTGCAGCACACATTCCCAAATGCCCAGGCAGGCCCAGAAGCTCTGCCATTGGTGTTTCATTAAATGACTTCATACCTGTAAACCTAAAAGTGCACACAGAAATCACAGCAGGTATTCTGAATGCTAGGAGGAAGATACTCCTCTCTTCTCCTTAGGAGTGATATGAACAAGAAGCTCCCTACATTGTTCTTTCTAAGGAGATAGTTTAGAAACTCTTCAAAGCACACATAGTGAGCTCTGTAGGGACTATTGCTTGATGGGAGATGGTTGCACTAAAAGTGGCCAATGTCCATCCTTCTGCAGAGGGAATTCCTAATTCTACCAAGCAAAGATAGACCTATGGATGGATACAGACCTAGACAAAGCAATCTGAGCTCATTGTCTACCACATAGCTACTATGTGCTAGCTATGAAATTTAACTCATCATCAAAGCACAGCTTTTTTAGTTTCCAGAAATATAAAAAATATCTCTACAAATCAGAGAAAGAGAGTTAAGTTTTGAAAAATTCATGCATGAAAAAGGTCCCCCTACTGCAGAGTCTGCAAACTACTGTACTAGAACTCAATTAAAGAGGCTGGTCTTGCTAACTACTAAACTCACTTCCATAGAAAGCACCTCTACTCAGCAAATACATGGCAGAATTTGCTAGATATCATTTCAGTGTAATCATGAGGAGGTGGTAGGACTTCTCTGCAGATGAAAATGCTTTCTCTCTAAACACTGACATAGCATACAGGCAAGACACGCTAAAGTCAAGAGAAAGGACAAAAAAATTAGAAAGAAAGGCTGAGATAGGGAAAGCAAAGGAAAAAGCAGGCAGGACAAAGAAAACTCCCCTGAATGAACAGCTCTATGAAGAACCTGAGCTTCAGGCCATACCCAGCACAGCTGCAGCAACAAAGCCAAGATACCATAGATACAGAAAAGGAGGGATTACCTTCCCCCAAAACAGGGAGAGAAGAAACAACTCACTAGGAAGTGAAGCGAAGCGAAGCGAAGCGAAGCGAAGTGAAGCAAAGCAGGGGAAACATCTTGAAGCAGAGACTTGCTTTGATCCTGATGATAAATCAGCATTGCCAAAATGGATGAGCCATTTGGATCCATTCCCTGCTGTTTAAGGATTTGTCACTGAAGTGATGAGCACATGTGAAAACCTTCATATGCACTGAGGAAAGGAGAGAAGGTAAATGACATCAGACTTGAACTCAGATTAGAAAAATATGGATGAAAGAGCAAAAAAATGAACTTACATTTCACCATGGGCAAGTTCTGTATTCTCTTTTGGTTCTCTTTGATAGAAGGGATTTTTAGTTTTGAATGGCTTCCAACATCATATCTTTAACGTTACAGTTCAGCTGCCTCTCTTGGTATCCAGGCTGTCTTGGATCATCATCTTGCAGGAAAATTGAAATTAATTTGTAGGACTAGTCCTCCACAGTGCTTTGACTGGCACCAAGTCTCCAGCTGTTAAGAATTTCATAGGCAGCTGTCATGTCTACATATACTCAGCTGCTTCTGTATGCCCGTAATACAGACAACAGCAATAATTTCCTGGGCATTCAGGGCAGCCACACTATTTCATATGGAAAAGTCTAAGACCTACAAACCATGTAAATGATCTTGAAATACTAAGATTCTCCAAAGCATTTGCCCTCACCAATATATGCCCACATTTCTTTTTTGTTTTGTTTCTCTACCAGAGAGAGTGAATTGCCAAGGACTGCATACACAAGGGACATTTTCACCCAAAAAGAAGTTTTCAAAATTAATTTCAAAATAAGTACAAAACAAGTAGTTTATGACTTCGACCCCTGACACTTTCAAGCATCTGGTGAATGCCACTATTATGATAATATTAATACCTAAAATTTGTATTATAGGGTTCATATAGGCTTTTCAAAAATAATGACTTCATCCCTTTCATTTTACACAACCCATTAAAAAATAATTTTGAAGACAAATCTGTTAAATTTTTACATAACTATGCTAATATCATCACCAAATATGACATGCATAAGAGGACATTTTTGTTTCATCCTAGTAGTATGCACAGTTTTTCCTGATGTTATACAAGAACATATCTGAGGAGTGCCGATTTTGCAGCTCATGCTGGATTATTTGGATTATTACTAAATACTTGAACTGTGGTGGCAACACTGCATGCATTTTATCTGGTAAGAAGTTAGAAGACAAAATGCTGCAGATATACTCTGTATGCATCAACATCTCCCTACACTCAGGGAAGTAAAATATTTCGGTGTGAAAATATTGTCACCTCCTTGTGACAATATTTAATGATTTTCATTTCCAAAAGTCAATGGTCTAGGTAGTGACAGCAAAGTACCCACAACATAATATTTTGAATACTGCAGTGCTATTAAATAAGCCTAGTACTGTTTTGGGATACTCTGAGGGTGTTCAGCATCCCCAATGAGTTCATTCTTCCAAAGCTTGAACACACCAGACTGTGCCAAAAATCCAGGTCAGCATGGATACTTCTGCTCACAGTAGTATTTATAGCATTTATTTGAAACATCCCCTCTCTAGTCAATCTGCTTGAAGTCCTTTTTTTTTTTTTTTAATTTAAATTAGAAACAAGCGCTGGGGAGTTTCTTTCTGCTGCCCGTCCAACATTTAAGATAAAGAGAAGAGCATATGTCAATACAGGAATTGCCTGCAGCCACTCTATGTGAGATCAGGTCTAAGCATGCCCTGAGCAACCCCACAGACTACTGCACCTCAGCCAGCCCAGGATCCGCCAGCGGAAAGATGGCTGACAGCTGCAGCAAGCCCATAAGCTTTTTACAAAACCTGGAGACACAAAGATATGTTTGAATTGTTTAATAAACATTGCAATTTTTTTAAATGAGTGTTCTCTCGACTGGTTTGCATTTCAATGTTTATAACTCACAGATTTCCACATTCTGTTTTACTGTAAAAATCTGAACCTGAAACAGACTAGATTTTGCATAGTTGAAGATTAGAAAAATATGAGATGAAATTAATATAAATAATGAAAAGCAACTCCGTTTTTTAAATTTTATTATTCTAAATCTTTGTGTCTATATAAATTAAAACATGGAGGATTTTTTAAAGATGTGTCTATCTAATCCTAACATAATTAATATCCTATAAAACTCAGTTGTCCTTATAGAGCATGACCTTTAATGTTATATTTTCAATATCTTAAACCCTGTGAAGGGATGCTGCCCAGCAAGTGAACACTGGCCATGGCAAACAAAGACCCAAATGAGATCTTGAAGATCTGCACAATAGAGTAAATTAGAGAAGCTCTGTGTACAATTCATTATGCACCTCTGAATAATAGCAGCAAAGAAATCTGTCTTATTTTGCATATACAGTATTAAAGACACATTTTTCTGTTACCCCAGAATACTGTGCAACCAGAGAGCCGTGCTTTTATAAAAACATATAAAGCAAGAACTTAACTTAGCCACTATGGATTCCACTGTGGTGACCTACTGCATAGATTTACATTGGCAATACCATAGAAATCACACATGTTGAAATAATTTATTTCTGAATCTGATTTTTCTCTATGAACTTTGCCATTGAATTAATATTTTCATGTTATCATTTTATAAGCTCTTTGAAGATGCTGCAGATTGCATCTAAGTCTGATTAATGGTGAGGTTCATGCTAGAAAATAAAACTTTGACTCTGTAGCTGGACTGTAAATGAAGCCTTTCAAACTAGCACAGAGTTTTTAATAGACACAAAATGAATTAACTTAACCTGGAGTCTTATATATGCACACTCACAAAACCAGGTATCCCATCTCAGTTTGCTTATGCTACATTATTCTTGATAAAAGGCAAAGGTTATATCAAATACAGTTTGTTGTGTTGCCAAGATAATTCTCGTGTTTCTCAAAGTTACTTGAAAAGGTAGACAGCACTAACAGCGCATCAGTACTATGCAGTCTAAAGGTCTGAGCTGGTAACAATTACTGCTAAGTGTACTCCATGTGAAGGTGATTTTCAAAACCATAAATGGAAATCTGATCTCTGGCCTTTGCTGGCTGTCCAGAGGGGCTGGGTGCTGAATAGTCCCTTGGTTTCGAAAATTTGCCCCTTACCATAATGAAAACCTAATTGCTTCCGAACTTTGAGGTAGCTAACACCCATATAGAGTCACAGCAATTACAGCAGAGGTTGCAAGTCTGACAGAAACACAACCATTATTGTGATTATTTGGGGTGCCAGGGTGAGAGAAGTGGGTGTCAGATCTGGAATATGAGTTTTAATCAGAAAGTTTAGGCAGTCACTGTTCCAAGGTATCATTTTTCCTTTGGGAAAGGAGTTGGTACTAAATCATTCAAGAACAAGGAGACTCCTGTCCCTAAGGTCAATCCCTCTTTGAAGAGGAGTAAGACTAGGAGAAGAAGCTGCTCTTCTGCTTATAATATGCCTTGCATATTACAAGCAAGTGTCAGGTGAATATTGGATTAGTCTAGAAAATAAAATCAGTACTTGGCTACTAAAAATGTCATTTTCATCAAAAGAGAAACTTGTCCAGAACATGATATGGGAAAGCAAAGTTAGGCATGGAGAGCGTATCTACCTCTTCTCCATGCCCAACAGGAAAATTAAAACTTTCCCACTCTGGACTATTTCCTGAAGTCAAAGTTGAGGAGAAAATATGAGAAAACTCACAGTTCTGATCCCACTCCCCATATAAGGAGGTGACTCCCATTTTCCTGTCCATCTGGTATTTCTCACCAGTGCCAAAGAGCAGGAAAGGTCTTTGCTTTTGTTTCTAGGAGACTGCATGGCAACAAAACTAGGCAAGGTCCAGGAGCATGCAGTCTAAGAGTATCCTATCAATTAAAATACTTGTCTGAAATGTAAAAGGCCTCGCATAAGCTGAGCTGCTTGGTGCTTGTTAACTGATTTGTCATGAGAAGCCTGAGTCAGCACACAAAATCCCTTTTCTTTATTCCCTCTCCCCTTCTTCACCTCTACATTCATCCATGTGTATTTCAAATTCTTCTTGACCACCATAGAAATGCACCAAATGTGAGCAGTGCCCGCATTTGCTCACAGAAGTATCAGCGTTTGAGGATCAATACAGAGAGTACTTTTTCTTTGTCTCAAAAAGTCCTTCCTTCTAATGCACACAGGTGGGTAACATAGACATACCTAAAGAGAAGGTGGACAGCAGAATGGAGATGCTGTACCCTTCCATTCACATAGCTGGTGGTTTAAGGCTTGGAGGATGTTTTCCAGGGTATGGTCGTGTCTTTACAAATCAAAACTCAAATTTAGGATATTATATAGAAAACAGAAATTAAATTTAGCTTTGGATGTCAAATAATTGCTGTTGTAATGGGCCAGACTAATTTCTGGCATGAACAGGCATAATTGTCACTGATTTCAATAATTTATGGCAGCAATTTATCTTGAGTGTAACTCCATTGACTTTGCTGGAGTTACATCAGGGCTTAATTTACCCTGATATTTTTATCAAGAGAAGGAACAGAATTAAAAGGGCACCTGTCTCAGTTCAGGCATTTGTTTTCCACTTTCACATTTACATAAGCTGTATTTCTTTAAGCCTCATATCCACCAGCCCTCTGTTTCTTGTATTGCAATAGCATCAGGTTTTTTCTTTTACCTACTGTTTGCGTCAGGGCTTATTGACAAATTGTCACCTGTGATGTGTTTGCTGTCTCACAAGATTACTGATGACTGCTGCCTTGTACTGCTCCTCTTCTTCCTATATCTCCTGCATACTGAGTAGGTTGTTTTCAGGCCAGTGAACAAGTCCAAAGAATCTATGCAAAATACTTTATGTGCATTTCTCAGTCTATCACTTATTTTCCTTTTAAGTGACTTCCCAGGTAGTGCCCTGAACAAGTACAGGGCAAAGATCTTCATGTAAATTGTTAACAATTTAAAAATACATATATTCCATACATGCTATATAATCAATGATAAAATCTCTCTTTTCCTTTTCAAAAAGTTAATTATTTGGTCATTTGCAAAATTACCATTAGAATGAAGAACAAACAATGCCCCAACTGGATGTCATGTACAAGAATAAAAATTTCTCTTCCACTGTGTAAGCTGGATTCTTGGAATCCATATAGTTGCCAAATCCAACAGCTTGGACTGTTTTATCACGTCTGCTTATTTCATATTCTAGGCATACACTGGCATGAATGTTTAACAAACACTGAGATCTATTTCATAGCATTCTCTCCAGTATGGATACCTCCGGGAAGCTCACGTTTGTGCTCGGCTGGGCATATAGTTATAGAAAAAGAACCTAAAGCTTTCAAAAATTTTGTTGCCAGACTGTTAGTGACAAATGAAGGCCCCTGAAAGCACATTAAAGACACTCTGAAATCCTCTCTTCAAGCTGGTCAGAGCCATATCAATAACTGTTAGAATAAGTCATCATATCAAAGTATCTTCAGAGAAATCCGTGATAAGGGTGCAAAGAACAAAGCACACAACCTGCAGGCAGCCAGGAGAGGAACAAGGAAGCTCAGAGGCAGTCAGCTAGCATCCTTCAGTCATCAGAAATGCATGAAATCAGCCAGCAGCCATACTTGATCTCACAGGTTTGTCTGTCCTCACACACCTGAGCACAGAGGTGCTGAAGATAATCAGCTAGAGCATACCAAAGCAAGTCTTCATTGACCAAAACAGAAAGCTATAAATAGCATTTAATGCAAATGTGAACATGCACACACATATGTGTACATTCTGTTGATGGTTTTCCCTGTGTGTTCATACTTAATACATGTCACAGATGCCCCATCAGAGTAATTAACTGAGGCATGACAGTATTTTGATATCTTCATGCACAAACTGTCCAGTTCCGTAAATGTACTATGTCAACTGAAATCTTCCTAAAAGCCATGTGAGACCTTAAACAATGAGTGGGTGAGATTTTGTATCACCCTCTCTGTCAGGGGACCTTTGAAGAGGTGCACAGTCTGTTCCTGTGTATCTGCTTATGCATTTCCACTGCTGGTTAGACTCTTCAGTGGAGGATTTTCAGATTTTTCTAATTATATTTGCATTTAACAACCTTCTGCTGAGCTACTGTTCAAAAAACAGCCACAACAAATAAATAAGCAAACTTAGTGCCACCAGTTCAGACAGCTGGAGTGCTTAGTCTCTGGATATCTGTCCTTTCCCTAGCATGAAGATCACAGATTATAAGAAGTGATCTTCTGACCCACAGTAGTCTTCCTACATTAGGCTTACATGCCCTTACCCCTCCAAAAAACTAAAGCTCTTAGAGACCTCTTTTGGGACTTTTCTTTTCTTCTTTATTGGGCTCTCCACAGCCTTGGAAAAATGTCTGCAATACCTTTCATAAACATCATCATTTATTAATGCACTGCAAGTCTGAAACAGCCCAGTTGTTTGGGTGCTTGGTAACGTCTGAGGTTAGCTCATTTATAAAGAAAGAGGAGCAACACTGGAAAGTGTTTCTCTTCAGAAAACCATCTTGATGAAAAGTTGCTTAGAGCACATCCAAAATTCTGTCTCACACCAGATCCTTAATATTGTTTCTTTTGGATGAACTTACAGCATGTTTTTTCTTTTTTTTTTTTTTCCTAATAACCACTAGTATATTTGTATGCATTATTTTAATGCAGAGACTTTTTGATGCTACATGAGAGATGTAGAAACCACACCTGGGAAATTTGGCTGGCATTTCTGTAGAAATATAACAATAGAATGACAGTTTAGCCAACTGGGTGCTGATATTTAACTTGCTTTTCTTTTCATTTAGTAATTTCAAATGTAATTTGAATATTTATAAGAAAACAAGACTGTGACTCATTAAAAACACATATCATGTTCTATAGAATAAAATGCTGTAAAAATAAATCAGTACATTTGCAAGTTGAGTAGATCAAATACAGCAGAGGCCAGAAAGTGTTTGTTGCCAGACTGTTAGTGACAAATGAAGGCCCCTGAAAGCACATTAAAGACACTCTGAAATCCTCTCTTCAAGCTGGTCAGAGCCATATCAATAACTGTTAGAATAAGTCAACATATCAAAGTATCTTCAGAGAAATCCGTGATAAGGGTGCAAAGAACAAAGCACAACCTGCAGGCAGCCAGGAAACGCAAAAAAAAGTCACCTTTCTTTTTTCTGAATGTGTACGTAAGGGAAGGATTAAGATCATCATGTAATATTCAGGAGACTTACAAGGGAAATACATTTCCCATAGCAACAGCTGTTTTAGACGCTGGAGCAAGATTAGTGAGAACCTATTATTACATCTATCTTTTGTTTTAAATGAACGGTTATCTGCCAAACCAGCAGGTCAAAACAGGCACTTCTATAAAGACAAACATCTCTTTGCAAAAATATACCCTTTCTGTGGATTTGGTTTTCTTATCTGATAATGGGCAATCATTTGCCATACTGCAGGTTTCTACATAATTACTAATTCAACATTTCAGTTCTATATGCTTAGCCAAAAGGATCCTTAAGTAAGTAAAAAGGAATGCAAAAATGTTAATAAATTCCAGATGCTAAACTCTGATTTGTACCTAATTCTGTTAATACATGCAGTTCAAATTAAAATGTAACATCAGACTTTCTGGGTTTGTTGGCTTTAAAAAATACAATTAAAAACAATATTGTTTTATAGAAATATTATAACCCAGTTTTGTTCTTATCTCTAGCTCTGTTAAAAGAAAACTAGAGGAAAGTAATAGCTCCTATAAATGAGTCATTACCAGAGATTATTATTTTTAAATAGCATCCAAAGATTTGTCAGGTATTAAAGACAAATAGAAAAGATTTGACATCTCTCCTTGTCCAAAGAGATTAGGCTCAAATCCTCAAAGGCTTAGATACTTAAGTCCTGTCGAGGGCCCAGATTCATTTTGTCTAACCAAAGAATCCTAAATTAGGAGTCAACATGGACTGCCTCTGAAAATCCTCAAAGAGAAAAGAGGGGTACCACAAGACAATTTAGCTGCCCTAAGAGCTAAACGATCCTTAGAAGGAGAGTCCCTCCGGCTGGTGACAGCGTGGGGGTGGGGGACAATGCTCCTGCTGAAAGCAACTCAAGAAGGCAAAATGCAGCCATCTCACTGGAAGTGCAGTGGCTGATTATGAGTTTGGTGCTTCAACGCTTGTGAAGAGCTAGGCCTCTGTTACGTGGGATGCGGCGGGTGCGAGTGATACACAAGGGGAGGGATAGCAAGAAGCCAGATAAAATTTATGGCAAAGGACTATGTACTCATGAATTTTTTATATAGGCATGTCCTGATGGTACTTGCAAATTTATTAAATGATTTATTTTACTTATGTTAATCAGATCATGTACTGCAGGCAGCATGGAAGAAGCATTTGTTTTTGAAACAACTTAAATAAAGAGCAGATGGTGGCTTGGTGAACAGGGCCTGTATTTGTTCTCAGTTCCAGGTTTACTCTTGCAACCTATCTGTGAGACTCTAAATCTGAACATGTCATATTTGAGCCAATATTCACAAAAATCTATGCGGGAAAGCTCACATTTGATAGTTTAGAGACAGGGATCTGATTAATCTAATTTTAGACAGAAGGAACTTAAATCTCTTGGCTACTTGGGCCCTTGCATATCCAGTTTATATCTGTAAAAAAGGTCAGTCATGGGGCCACACAGAGACAGAATGAGGACCTTGATTGCCCACCAGTGAAGGTATCTGCTGGGACACAGGAGACTCAGCTTTAGTCTCCATTTCAAATATTTAATGATCCACCTCTCCAAGAGAAGAATTTGAGAATATCCCAGAGAAGCTAGTAGCAGGATATCTATCTATCATCTGCTTCGCAGGATAGCAAAGTTGCAAGTACTAAGCCTAAACCAGGAAGGGAGAGGGCTTGAACCTGCACAGTCCATACCTCAGAGAAGTTTCCTAACCACTGGGTTCCTGGCTTCTCTTGTCACTCAATCCCATGCCAGCGCAGGAGGGGAATTCACAGGACAGAAATGCTCCATAAAGGAGCAGGGCAACCTACCACGGAGAAGGCACTGTGCCTGTGTACAGGCATGACTTCCCAGTAAAGGTATATGGCAGGTCCTCATCTGAGCCATCCTGCAAAGATTTTGTGTGGTCACAGACTTTAAGCCAACCTGGCAATTTCCTTTTCTCAGTTCCCCTGGTGCCCAGGTCAGTCCATCTGACAGCAGCCAAGGACACAGCCAACGCTTGCTCTGCCATGGCACATGTCTGAAGCACCCTTTCCTCTTACCTTTGGTTATGGTGGTGTAGATCATGGATGCTGTCCTCTTTGGAGCACCAAAGAAATGGCAGAACTTCAGTCAGGTACATACCATCTGAGGGAAAGTATCTGATACTGCATGCCTCTTGCTGTTAGCATGCAGTGCCCTCTCTCGCTCGCCCCTCTGACATTGCCTGTCTTGCTAAAAGCTGTGCTCAGGACCAGAGGTGGACCTAGACTGAGGCACACAGGACACCAAAAAGAGAATTAAACTCCTTTGGAATGATCCTCTGCTACAGCACATCCTCACGTGTAGACCAGGACTTGGTGTCTGAATATGTTTCAGTGTCACAAGGGTACATCATGCATTTGCACCAGTCCAGGGTAGGCACTTATATATTCCCCACTAAAAGGGCTGAATTGCTCAAGCAGAGAAAGCTGTTCTGTCTGTCTCTCTGGCTTGCCAAACCTCTCTCATCTCTAGGGAGAGTTTCATTACAGAGAGGGTTTCCCCATCTTTCATTGAGCACTTCCAGTCATTTATATGTGAGCTCTCTCTTTGGATCTTATTATCGTTAGAAATGTATACCTTTCTTGGAGCTAAAATGGTCATTGTTAAAAACAAAACATTTCTGTGTGTGGGAGAGTAGGAACTAGCACAAAAAGTCATTTCTGCAAAGGGACACTGCTTTGCTTTTGAAGTGAATATGACCCCAGATGGTAGGACATGACTGTGTGCTGGCAGTCCTTGAGTACTAAAATAAAGCCCCATTTCAAATACATTTGCCTCTAGAAATAGAAAAGTATCCTCTATATTTATGTTATATTAGTGGTTGATTTTGGAAGTTCTGCCAGAAGCAGTCCAGAAATCAAAAAAAAAAAAAAAAGTTTTGCATGAATCATCCATGTTATGGTCTTCATAAATCTACATCATTACCAAAGTATGTCCCAAATTGCTGCATGAATACCAGACTTGAAACACTGGTGGGAAAAGGAGGGTATAAAGTTATGTCAGAATACAACTAGTACTAATATGATGGCAAAGCAATATCATTGTATTAGTCTATGAAATTTCTGTGGTGATACTCTAACTTTAAGACATATGACTTTGATACAATAACAGATGTGGTAATACTCTATTTTACATGCAATGTTATGTCTCCATCATTCTGTGGCAATGGAACCTCAAACCATAACAGCAAAATAAGGCTGAACATATACCTTTTTTAATACTTATTATACAGTGTAACATTGCAATGGCAGTACTCACTACAGATTTGATTGAGGTAACTTCTGAAGAGAAGCCGCTGACATACTAAGATTCTTCTGACAACATCTTAAAATGAAGAAGGCTGATTTACGGAACACAGCTGCATTGTCTTTCAACAGATTTCTCAGGCAATGGTTCATAAAGTTTGTCACAATCTCTTAGTTATAAAAAAGATATTTATGAACATTTGCTAGTAGACCCATGAAACTGTCACCCACAAAATGAAGATAGGCATATCCACTTCTTCTAATACTTCTTTTTGTTGTTGCTGTTCTATAGTTAACCCTGAGAAGGTGAGGGCAGTCAAGCACAATTTCCATCCTGGATAAAGACCTAGGCAACCTGGTCTGATCTCATAGCTTCCCTTGCTTTGAGACAGAGACTGGACTTCCTGAGATCCCTTCACATGTGAATTATGCTATGATCCTATGATCCTAAGATTATTTGTTTATAAAATTTTATAACTGACATAATCTGCACTAGACTCTGGTCATTCAGCATTGTATTTCCAGCATAACGATAATTCAATCAAAGTCTCTGGATCACAGGTCCTGGTTCTCAAGGGGGACTTTAACTTCCCTGACACCTGCTGGAAGGTCAACATGGTGACACAAGCAGTCAAGAGGATTTCTGGATGGTGCTGGGGACAGAGCTCCAATGCAAAAAAACAACATAAAGTGGAAGCATGGCCAGGCTGAAATGAAGGAATGTAGAAACATCGCATGCAGGGATGGTTTCATGAAATCCAAAACTGAGATGGAGTTCGGACTTGCAAAGGATGTCAAGAGCAGCAAGATCTTCTATCAATATCTTAGTAGTAAAAGGCTGAAAAAGGAAAATGTGGGACTGTAGCTGAATAGAGCAGTGATTGAGTGACACCATACAGGCTGAGGTACTTAATGCCTTCTTTGCCTCAGTTTTCACCAACACAGTCTCCCAGGTCTCTGTCTTAGTGAAAGGGTTCAAAGAGGAGAGGAACTAACAGCAGCGGATGAGGATCAAGTCAGGGATTGCTTGCACATACAAATCTATGGGATCAGGTTGGTTACATCCAAAGGTGCCAACAGAACTGGCCGATGTCTTTTCAAGGTCACATTCTATCATCTTTGAAAGGTTGTAGAGATAAGATGAGATCCCTGATAACTGAAGAAAGACAGGCATCACAGGCATTTTCAAAAAAGGCCAGAAATTCAGCCTAGGGAACTACAGGCTCACTTCAGTCCCTGGGAAAATCACAGAGTGAGTACTTGGAGAACGTTTCTGGGCACATGGAGGAGAATAAGGTGACTGGGAACAGCCAGCATGAATTTACCAAGGGTAAATCATGCTCGGCCAATCTGATGGCCTTCTATGATAAACTGACTGGATACACAGCTGAGAGAAGGGCAGTGGATGCCACTGACCTTAACATTAGCACAGCTTTTGACACTGTCTACCACAATACTCTTGAATCCAATTTAGGACATTAAGGTCTGGATGGGAGAAAAGCAAATGGGTAAAAAACTTGTTGGGCTCAGAGAGTAGTTGCTAATGGATCATACTCTGCTTGGAGGCAAGTGTCAAGTGTAGTACCAAGGGGTCTGTACTGGGACGTGTCCTGCTTAACATCTTTATCAATGACCTGGAGGAGGTGATGGAGTGCACTCTCAAGTTTGTAGATGACACCAAAATGGGGGGACCGGTTGCCATACTCAAGGGCAGGGTACCATTCAGAGGGACCTAGACAAGCTGGAGGAACGGTCTGACCTTATGAAATTCAATGAAGAATTGTTGGATAACCACAGAACAGGAAAACTGTACTCCACACTGCAGCTGCAGAGCTGCAGAGCTGCAGAGCTAGCTCTTTCCCTTCCCTTCAGAGGAAATACTCTGCATTGTGTCTTTCCACATGCATGTAATGAGAACCGAGATTAGACTCCGCACTCTATGTAGCAATGATGCTGAAAATCTGTCATTGAGTTTTCACTGCTCAGCTGCATTACCAACCACTCCTTAATTAGCTGTCTTTCCTCGCACCAGCACTCTGTGGGCCTGATCAAAAGTTCACTGACTTCAAGGCAAATCTTTCAACAGACTATAACAGACTTCAGATCAGAACCTGTACACGTTATGTTTCTCCTTTGTGCAGTTATATTAATAAGTGGATCATTGTTCCACCTATTTATACTCTTGCATTTTATTGGTTTGGGGGTTTTGATACTTTCATTTGAGTGTCAAAACTCAACTCAGTTCTCTTATCTTTGCTTCCCTTTTTCATGGCCCTTCAGAACTTCATAGCTGACCCTGCTTTGAACGGAAAGTTGAACTAGAGACGTCTTGAGGTCCCTTTGCACCTGCGTTAAGTCCTAGGACCTGCTCTTCTTTGGTAGGAGAGGAGCTGAGGATTTTCATATTTAGGCCATTTTAAGGAAGAAATTAAATGCAGCTGCAGCACTAACTGGGTTCCCTGTCTCCCACCTTCAGCTTTCCATGCTCTTTGCTCATAGTTCATTAGGAATGTTTATGCTGTTTTCAGATGATGAACTATTTTTGCAAGATTTCATGACATAACTGTAGGAAATGCTTTACAAGCAAACAGACAGACAGATTTGCTCTACTGATATGAACTAAACTGTGGCTTTGTTCCAAGACCTGTGGCCTGGAGGGGTATACAGTTGTGCTATCCTTAGCAGTAGCAAAAAGAAATGAATTATCCTTATAAAAAGTACAATTTACATCCAGCATACCCCTGCTTTGGGAGAAAGAGGAAGAAAGGGGGAATGGAAACAGGAGCA
The DNA here is from genome assembly GCF_036417845.1 of Apteryx mantelli. Taxonomy (NCBI): domain Eukaryota; kingdom Metazoa; phylum Chordata; class Aves; order Apterygiformes; family Apterygidae; genus Apteryx; species Apteryx mantelli. The sequence goes on from NC_089980.1 coordinate 101,906,940, forward strand.
TGTAAAAATTGTTACTGTTCTATGTCAGTATCAACTGATGTTGTACATGAACACACACCCTTAGTTTCTCAGCCAATTCATTTTTCAATTTCTGTCCACCTGTTCTGAGGGTGGAGTATCATAGATGGATGAATTAAATTTTTCTTGCTCCTCAGCCAGGGTATTGTAATATCAATTTCAGTCTTCAATGCTGTGGTAGCCAAAGAGAGCCTTGGAGCTTTCTTAAGCATCCTCAGTCGTATGCATTCTTCATACTGTGAGCTAAAAATATTAGAGTGGCTGGCACAGCAAACTGACAGAACAGCTAAAACCTTTAGTCTGTTAAACATATTAAAATGGAGAAAAGCTATCCTACAGACTTTGTCAGTTCTTTTGAGCAAATCTAGTAGAGTCTAGAGAAGGAAATTTAACACAAGAAAGATGCAAAAAATATTTTGAGTTCTTCAAATGTAATAGTTGTTTTACTTACCAAAATAAAAGGCAGGAAGGAGGAGAAGAGCAAAGAAATTTGACAAGACCATAAAAATCTCTGAGACTTAAACATCTGTGTGGTAGAAATTGTACAGTTAGGAACTCACAGGAAAGACCCATGTCCAGATTTCCAAGAGTACTGAGATGTCTGTGATCCAGGCCTGAGGCCCTTTAGAAAGAAGCAGAATGGGGACTAGAATAGACTTAAGGGGGAGATCTATGACCTGACTTACCTTGTGAGGTACCTATGCTAAAATTGTCAACCCACAAAAGCATTGCACAGCTCTTCCTAGTTCTTGTAGATACCTATTCATCTGTTTATTTTATGTCAGAATATACTAGGCATTTCAAGCTCTGTCCTGGAGTGTCTCCACGAATTCCTCAATCCTGGCAATACTGATAGTATCTTTTAGGACTGAGGCAATGCTAGGTAGGTTTCACAAACCTAGTATTCCTCCTGCCTGCATCATGAGGAGCCTGATCTGGCAGCGTTCCCAGAGCTTTCCAACACAAAAGGGGAAGGAGGGAGGTTACATCTTTATTCTTTAATTGGAACTCACCTGGGTTGTGGGATATCTGTATCTAGCATCTAAACCCACACTTCAGTCCTTCAGGAGTGCACTAATTACAGAGCCAGAGGATATGCTACTGAGGCAGATGAGAGGGGAACTGGGAGGAGATATCATTGAAACTGTTTAACTTTTTATTAAATTAAATTGGGGCTCCTTCCGCAGTATCCCTCCCCCTTACTCCAAAAAAAGAACAAGTGTCCTTGTCTCTGACAATGTCCCTAAAATGTTTCTGACTCTAAAGATAATGATTAAAAACATTCTCCATGGAAAGGGAGCACTGGTGCTCCAAACCCTGCCCTGCTGAATGTGTGTTATTAAACAATCGGTGGCAGAAGAGCTAGAGCTTGGGAACAGCAACTCTTGAACCCTCTGGCAAATGCTATAACTTCTGGGACGGGGAGCTGTCCATCTACCTGCTCTGCCTCACTGATATTGACCCAGTCCCATAATGAAGAACAGGAGCCATGAGAACATCCTTGTATCTCTGAGTATCCGGCAGCTTTGGGATTAAGACTCTCTCTTGAGTGTCAATGTGTCTTTGAAAACCTCTCTGAGGGAGCCAGAGGCCCTAACCTCCTGCTGCTGAGTGCTTCACCTGCTTAGCAATTGCAGAAGGATAGACAACCTCTTTCAGCTGCATACTGAAAGTGCCAGCCTCACTTTTGGGGAGTACTTCAAGTGTAGGAGAGTAATTTCCTGACATCTTGGATAAGGTGCCCAAGACAGGGGCAGAATATAAAGGTCACTTCTTATCTTCAGTGTTTCTCATTGTATTCCCCAGCCAAAATTTGGAGTGGTCTGGCTTTAAGGACCAGAACTGAGATGGCAAAATCCTCCTGAAGTGCTCCAGGTGGAGCCTGCATACCTAGCTTAGATTGTACAAATCTCAATAGATGAATTGATGCCTGAAGACCCACCTTGCAAATCTAGCTTCACTGACTGGGATCCTGAGAGCTTTTTGTAACACTGTCATTTTCACCCACTACAATGAAGAAAGCCTTGAGGACAGAATCACCTCTTGATCGTGACGGTTTTAGTTCCTTCAATAAAATGTGGGTTCAACCTATTTCCACTGCAAATAGTGACAAAATTCCAATCTAAGTATTATTTTAAAGAAGGAAGCTGAATTCGGTTACATTGCAGGTCAGACAGATGTTCCATCCAAGGAGCCAAATCATTACTAGCTATTATATTTGTGGGTTATTGCAGAACCTCAGAACCACAGTCATGGGCCAGGAACCTGTGGTAATGAATAATATATAAAAACAGGGCAAATATCCTTCCTGATATGTGTCTGAGAAACACACTGGCTTCAGTGTGATTACTCAGGCAGTTAAGGGGCAGCTAATTTGCCCTAACAAATAAGCCATCTTAACATTTTTATACGAAAAGTACAGGAAAGCATCCAAAATCAAGCTGTAAAACTCAGGTTCGTCATCAAAATAAGTACATACAGCCTCTCACATCATTAACTCCAGCATTCACCAGCTTTTAAACCAGTCTCAGTAACAAACAGCAATATGTCTTTTCTTCTTGGAAACAGAGAACATCAAGAGAGCTTGCTTTTTCTTTTCTTTTGTTTTTTTTTCCTATGTTGTTGGCTTCCAAATAGCCAGGCTGGCCACAGACCTAGAATAGCAAATTTAGGTGACACAGAAGTTGATTATAAAATTATTTGAATGCAATATTGTATCTTTATTTCTATTTATGGTTAGAATAGTTCATAAAACCCTCCTAGTAAATAATTCTTAAAATATGACTGTGATTAGACCAAAGTGTTCTGACTGGTAGACAAGTTTTATTAGCCATACACACTAACTTATTTTGCTGATGACCATGGTTGGGCTATACCTAGGAACTGGCCAAAACATGCCGCAGAACTGGAGATGTCCTAGAAGCTGCATGAGAAAACTACTTTCTTGCCTTCTTTCAATCTTAAATAAATTGCAGGGTACTGTGTGTGCTGAAAGGGAATCATTTATGTTGGACTGAAACAGAGAAGGAAAAAAAGATGCAAAGGCCAGAATAAAAGTAGGCTGGATGCCTGGAAATAAATATGAATATATTAGAAAAATATTTCAAACTAAGGATGTGAAAAATGGAAAGCCCACACCAGAACTAGGGAAGGAACTTAATATAATTTGGTTTTACGACTAAGAAGTGGCACAATACCAGCCCAAAGCTGGGCAAGATCGCTTCTGAGATCTGGAAGAACAGGGAAAATTTCTGCTCCTTAGCTAATCTGACATGAATCTTGAACAACTCAGTTGGTTTCTGCAGATTTACTCTACAGTTGGTCCAAAACCCTTTGCCCAAAACTCCTGCAAAAGCAGGATGATCATAATGTAACCTCCTTGTGGAAACAGAGAGATTACCTGTGTCAATCTACTTTCAGTATCACAGGTTTAATCTGACCAAAACGAGACCCGGCCCACAAAAATATGCAATCACCATACCAAGAACCACTGGCAATAGCATAAGCTTTTCCTCTTTGAGCTAGATGAACACCGTTGATCTGCCTGGATACACCAATCAACCACTACTACACACTCTAGCAAAGATGGAGAGTGATATGATAGCATACACTAAATGACAACTAATATAAACTCTCCTTATTTGCTTCCTACCATGGAATGTGGGAAGACTTTTTCTTCGAACACTTTCCATAGCTTTACCATTGCAAATATTAAGAAATATCAACCCAAAGCTATTAGGTGGTACATGGCCAGATGGTGATAAAGGCTGAACATTGCCATGATCCGTGACTAAAATGAGAATCTTTCTGATATTCTACCTCTGTTTTACAATACATATTATAAGATTTTTTTTTGTTGTTTTGCTCTTCCATCATGAACAATATCTCTTTTGTGGCTGCAAAATAAAGAAAACTAGGTCATCGTGTTTATAATAATACATCAGAAAAATAGTGTTCTCTTAAACACAACGGAGTATGGAAAGGTTAGGAATGGAAGGACCAGGAGGCTTTAGTGAGAAATTGTCTGTAAAGGCAAAGATAGAATGACTGCAGAAAGAGATCAAAGTCAAGAGTATGGACAGAAGGAACACAGGAAGGCCCAAGGAACAGAAAATGTGCTGAATTGTAAATATTAAGGAAAAACTAAGGAAAAGAAAATTACCTACAGTGAAAAAGGTAAGAATGGAGAGATCCAACACATAAAATATTGTAAGTAAAACCTTTTCAAAAGATGATATTTAAGAATAGCATATAATAAAAAGGCTTTTGAGAAAAGACACCTTAAAAAAAATACTGAATGAGCAGGAAAACCCCATCAAACTGGAAGCCAGATAGAGATAGAAAAATAGGCATGTCTGAAGCAATGAATGGTGAGAAAAAACATAAGATAGGTTAACAGCAAGAGGCAAAACAGGATTTCAGACAAATAATGGAAGACTTGTACTGTATATAGGGCAAATTACATAACAGGCAAAGGAGCAATTAGTAGAAAATAAGTCTGTCATTTAATCCAAGGAGCTGGTTAGAACCCAAGCGGATGAGAAATGTGGTTTAAGTGGTTTCTCTGTGATCAGCATCCCAGAAGCCCAACTAAAGAACATAAACAAAGATGGTGTCAATCATGCTTGTTGGAAGTGAAATGTCACAGAAATGGTTTAACTTCATTCCTGAGGGTTAAATATTGATTCCAACTTTGTTTTCGGTTTTCAGCCTACATTTAAGAAAACCCCGATGTTCGATTTACTGCCTGGAGGCTTTTACATTCTGCTTCTTAACTTTCTTCCTTTTTTCATAAGTGAAAAGATTACTGATCAAACCAAATTCAACAAACGTCAAAGGCATTCTTTCAAAGCCAGTATGTGGTCTCAAAACATCTCTCTTCTTGGCAATGATTGAGAGCAAGAAGATTAGGTCTAGAAGGAGATGATCATTATTATTTTTAAGGAAAGGTATTCATATTTGGTCATACATTCCATCCATGACATTCTGCTCAAAGGTTATTTGTAATTCCAGGTGGCTGTGCATCACTGGCTCCCCTGAGACCCTTGGGGTTAGCTGTCATGGTTAGTTACTGGAAAACTCCTCCACGCAGACTTCTGGTGGCCCATGCAACAAAGCACAAGCACAGGTTTTTACTTTGGGGGAGATTTCCCCAAAGCTTCAGGCTCTGAGGCCTGCTTGGATATGCCAAGCTCAAAAGGATAACTCATAAGGATCACCACAGAAGTAGGAAAGGAATGCCTTGATGGCAGCTACTGCTCTGTAAATCCCAACTGTGCTTCATAAAAGCTAATAAAGTTTCAATTTTATAAATAAAGGTTTATTTTATAAATTAAAAATAAACAGCAGGAGCTTATCTGCAAAGATAATTTTATGTGTTTAGATGCATATATACATATCTATATGTACATATATAGATATGCATACATACATCTTGATGTCTTTGATAGATACCCTATAATATTGATCAGCACAGCTCTGTCACCACATAGCATTAGCAATTTTTTAGTGCTCAGGGCTATTTATAACCAGCTATAATCTTCAGGATCAAGAAAAGCAGCAGAAAAACTTCCTACTTTTCTGAGATACAACACCTTCCAAGAGGTGCGGCATAATGTAGTTGGCATAATGTAGTTGTGTACTGCACATTACACTGACTTAGGCACATATGATACTCTAGGCCAACAACAGTCTTAAATATTCCAAGTGTTACCTGGAGCAGATATGGAATAAACAATTAGTTTATCTCTATGTTAGACATGAGCAAGGGAAGGGGAAAGGAAGCTGAACTTGGCATTAATGGTGATTACATCATATCTTGTATTGGGGCAAAGGTAAACCATCAAAGTGACCTTTAGTCCCAGGACTTGTCTGGAATAAGGATACAGAATAACCTCCAAAGTCAGCTGGGGTCTGGTGTGCTCAAGAGCCTTTCAGGTGCCTGCGTGTCTCCAGGGATCTGGGCCAGCTGTCCCTAACTACTTCCTCACAGAGCTTTGGCCAACACTGCCCTCTGTAGTGACTGTCTTCTTTATGTCACTCCAGTTTTCAAGAAAATTATCTGTACACTCTTTCTATGTATCAATCTTTACACTCCCGAATTTCCACTAATGGGAGACCCAAAAGCCTGACTAAAGCCACCACACCACACTGTCATGCAGTATTTTCCAAGTGTGCAACAGTGCATCCAGGTTGGATCAGACCTACTGTGGGAACCCAGACCAACTCTGCCTTGCATGCGGTTAGCCCAAAGTGTCTGAAATGCACCAATTCACTGCATGTAGTCATGCAGCATCCTGGATTTTCACACAGCCAGAAGGGCAGGTGGGCTGATGATCTGCTCCCAAAACCAACAGAACGAGGAGGTCTGACCCTTTGGGCAGACTCCTAGCTGCATCGCAACTAATGCAAGGATTTTGAGATGTCGCTTGTAATCAACAGTCAGCAAAGTTAAAAGTGAGTGACATTTTTGTTCCTCCTTTCTCATTTCCAGATTTCTATCTCTGGATGCCAGTTTTGGGGCCAGACTGCAGTGACTGCTTTCCTCTACATGAATAGTACCAACAAACAAAATCTCTTTGCGTACACTGGTTTCTGTAGGCTCACAGAGCTATTTTTGTACACACCAGTGACAAATGAAGTTTACCAAATGTTTTCCAGATTTTTTGCATTATTTCCTAACTCATTAGTGAATCTTTATTTATCTCCACTACCTTAATAACAACACCCTACTGAAGCTGACATAGGAAGAGGCAGGCAGAAATGCTGCTCTTACCACAGAACTTTATTGGTGTTTCTGTACCAGCTGTGATTCTTGGCAAACCAGTCCAACCTTTCCCAGCCTTGGTCAATGAAGTCATACCCAGAATATCCACAAAGAGTGATTCAACTTCTGCTCACTCATGTTAGATGGGCTCTTCAGTGTGCCCTAGAGAGAAGGCGATGCCTCCAGATGTCCCGTGAGAAACAGCTCAAGTTCATTTCCAGTGTCATTGCGAGCACTGTGTGCCGCATGCTCTCCAAAGGGAAGGCAAAGCACTGCTTGAAAACTTAGGATCCCAAAAGTGGACTGGTTTTCCATTTCTCTAGCTCACTGAATGCCACATGACTAGCGGGGGTTATGCTTTATGGGTGAGTGTGGGAAGCAGTGCTCAGTGCCTTTATCTCACCCATCTGCTTCCTACAAAAGCTAGGACGAAGATGACTGAGATTGCCATATTGCATGTTTATGTCTTAAGACTGGTAACCCCTTAGTAGGCTTACTGTGATGACAGTCATCACAGCAAGTATCAAAATAAACAAATCACTGAGGTGTTCTCTGTATTTATTTCACAATCAGCTTGCATGTACTCTGTGCATGCATATGTGTCTGTCTGCCTGCAAATCTACCTACCATCCCATTCCCCCCATAATCCAGTAGCTTTTGAAGCTGCTGGACAATCTCAGTTATATGTGACAGAAGACTAAAGCTTTCAACGGCTACTTCTAGGGTGATTCTGTATCCATAGGTTAAGCCCCGGTCCCTGGACCAAGCGGTACAGAGTAGTTCTCATCTGTTCTTGTTGTATGTATTCATTTTCCCTTCCTTTCTAGAATGCACAGAATGAAAGTGAGTCCTTCCTTAATTTTGTTTATTTTTAATCTTGCTGAGATTTTTGCAGACCACAGCAGATCAACATTATACTGTTGTAGGTACAATCTTTCAGTGGTGTTAAACGTTCACTCTCCCATCAACTTTTGCTCACTCATTTTATCAAAAATGAAGCATGAGATTCGTGTTGATTTTGACAGATTACAATGAGAGATGATAGTAAAAATTAACAGTACCAACTCTTCTGTTTATTTTCAATGTCAACAAAATGTATTTTATTATGGCAAAATTTTGCATTTTAATAATTTTTCCATTATTCCATTTTGCCTTTTAGATGTTAATTGTAGAATTATATTTCTATACATATTTCATTTTTATATTGCAGTTCTGACATTATCCAAGTGAAATATCGCAGTGGCTCTAGACATATTTTTTTCTGGAGCAGCAGGCCTATAACTCACTTAGATTCTCTTTATTTACTACATTCAGTAGAGTTCAGCAGATAATGAAGTTCACAGTCTAGGACTGAGCCAAAAAAGTTGAAGCAGAAATTTAGTTCAGGTCAAATCAAAAGAGAAATTGACAAAACAAAAATAAATAAAAAATGGGGTAGTGTATTAGCAGAAATGAAGTATTTTCTTTGTTTTGTGATTATTTTGATTTAAAAAATAATGTCCTTTCTTTTAAAGATGTTAATATCTCTGCCCTGCTATGTCTCACTAGTCATTTATTTACCACATTCAGCCCAGCATCATGAATGGCTTCTGTTCCTCTCAAACACCATTTTTGGTGAACGTGATGGGAGAAGAATGCCCTGGCTCAGATGCTCTTTTCCAGGTGACACTTTGTAGTTGTGCCTCCCTTGTGGAAGAAGGTCTCTGATCTCTAGAGGCATCTGCGTCTGGGCTGCCCCACTGTCCTGGGCAGCGCCTGCCACTGCCAAGCGCAGGCTGCTCCTACTTCTGCCACTTCTTCCTTTTTTCTCCATATTTAAAATAAGATGGGGGCACTGACCAGCATCCACTCATGCGAGCTTCCAGCCTGCAGCCATGTTCGTTGCCGTCCTCAGCCGGTAGGCCGCATCTGCTTAACCTTAACCCCAAGTTTTGGTGAGCAGGGAAGCAAGGGGTAGTAACTGACCAACAGAGCCTGTTGAAAAGGCTTCCCCCCAGCCCTTGACAGGATTTGCACATCCCCAGAAATGCACATCCCCACTTTTGTGTCCATAAAATGAGACCAGCATGGCAGCTTGCTCTAATTACTGACATTGCTCTGACCAATTGAAGAGTGAAAGAAGCATAAGACATGCCTGAAAATAAAGTTCAAAAGGCAAAAATAGCAAACAAAAGGCAGAAATTAAAATGTAAGAGTCACCATCACAGGAAGATGTTGCGCATACTACAGAAATGAATAGCTCCCTGGGCACTGGAGCTAACATATCCCAATTTCCTACAGTCTGTTGTCTCAGGACTGAATTCTCTGGTGCCCATGAAGTTCTACATGCCTCACTGAAATTGCTTTCAAATTTGGGATAGTTGTAATGTTTCTTTCCAGTGTGGGTCTCTAGGGCCTAATAAATACAGGTTGACAGGACACTTGGAGGAATCTTTCTTTCTCTCTCTCCCACCTGGCTGTTTGTCTTTGGGAAGATCATAAGAATCTCTGAGATTTTCCATTATTTTTTGTGAAATTAGCTGGGAAACCAGGCTAAAATGAACAGATGTCAGGAGTCCTAACTCTGTTCATTCCTCTATTTCTGTTGTTGCTTAAACTGCAATACGATATTAACTACCAAGAAAGACCTTGAACCATATCTGATTCAAGCAATTCTTCTCTTGATGGATACACAGTCTAATCTTCTTCATTTTGATGACGTCCATTTCTGGCTTTTATGATTTGGCTTCTCTGCCCTAGAGACCACTTTCTGCTACTGACCTGCTGGCTGAGCTCCTCATAAATAAAAAGACAGGCTGGCCTTGTTTGCCATTATCTTATCTGGGACTTTTACTCAAACTGGGAGGAATTTGGTGTTTCCTGGGCTGGTGAACTCATGGGTTAGATCCTGTTCTCTGCAAGACATTCAGATTCAACTCAAATTATCTTGGATGCCCCCTTTCTCCTGAGACCCATCTGAATATTGCCTTGAAAAACACTTGTTTTAAATGGTCCTTAAAGTGAAAAAAATAATTTCCCATTGTGGTTCTCTAGCAGCCAGGTTCTGCTCCCAACAAAGTTATTGTGACTTTTAATTGCTATTTGATGGTACTCAGGAGGGCCTGAGGTGCTTCAAAATATGTTTAAGAAAAGGAGGATTACTGCCTGCAGCAGTTTGCAAATGTGGTGTAGGGCTAGAGATGAGAATAGAATAGAGAAACTCGGTGGGAGGGAAAAATGAGGTATGAACAGTGAGACTGCACTGCTGTTCCCTGAGACTTACTGCAAAGTAAAGGAATAGAAAGTCAAACATTTTAAACAACCAGAAAATACACTGTGCCATTTTCTTGGAAGCATCATCATAAAAACTAAATTTTTAAAGATGGATCTAAATGAAAAGAGAGCAGAACTCTTGTCACCAGCTCATAAAAGGGTTTGCTTTAGCAGTGACTTCAGTGGCAGCTTGATCACATTAATTGTTACCTTTTTTGCCAGAATGGCAGCTGGCATGGAATAAAGTCAGAGCCAATGACTACTCTGGAAGTATTGGCATCAGAAACACTGTATTTCTTGAATATTTTGCCATTTTGAAATTTAATGACAGCATTATATTTATAGAATACAAATTAATTACTGAAGTTTTTATTTCCCCCATTATTTTTTCTAAAGATATAATTTTCAAATGTAGCTGTTGTTACTGTTTAGCACACTGTGGACAAAACAAAATATGAGTACCTTTCTGTAGAAAATGGTGCGGTTTCAATAGATTTTAACACTATTCTACTCACAACAGGAGTGTTTTCAGAAACTACTTTAGGCTGGTCACACCCCAAGCCTGGCTTGAGAAAACAAATCTAGGAAGATCTTTATTTTAATCTATTTTTCTAAGAGAAAACTGCACCATTGACTCCATAAGATTTAAAACTTGCTGTGGTGTGAGCCACAAGACTTTCTGCAGCTAGTTATAGCATTATTTCAGTCTGAAACATCGCCAAAAATAACTCGTATAAACTCATTATTTTTAAAGAAAACAAACTTATTTTTATAGAAATTCAGAATACATATATTTTTGCATGGACTTGTAATATTGGTTGAAGCCCTTACTAAGAATTAAATATCCCTTTAAAAATATATGCCTTGTTCCTGAAAAAAAGTTTGATGAATCTGTTCAGCAAGCCACCTCAGATTTCTCCAAAGAATAGCATTATAATTGTTATTATTCATATAGAAATAGCATCTAAATTCTTCAATGATTTTCAAGCCCCAGGGTGTTAAGTAATGTACAAGATTTAACAAGAGACAGACATTGCTCCACAGCACTCCTGTTTGAGATGGAAAAGCAGCACAAAGGATAGGTAATGGGAAAAATGAAAGACACTGTGGGAGGAGTGACTAAAGACATGCAATGGAGACAAGATGAAATTGAAATCTCAGTGCAATGCCTGTTCCACATAAGTTTTGTCTGTGTGGTAATGGCATATTGTCTGTATGGTGATGAGATAATATTAAGGCTGAAACCCTGGCCCAGTAAAGTGGCAGATTTTCTCCATCAAAGTCGTCAGCAAAAGGTCTATCGACTGAGTGACTGAAGCCTTGTATTTCAACACCGTTTGTGCCTGCTTCCAGCACCTGTTTAATCAGTTTTTTTGCAGTTTTCTTTTACAGAGTTACTGGAGAATATTCTTATCAGTGCTCAATGAGTGTCTCTAACCTCTCCAGTTTTCAATACACAGAAGGAAATCTTTTAGGTATGTCCAGTCAGGTTTTAATACATACTGAGTTCCAAAGAATCTGTCTTCTCCTTCCTTTGTTGCACACTTCAACACATGCACAATTGTGTTTTGGTATCCTAAACTGTTTGTTGTATTCTAAAGTCTATGACATATACTCTAAACATGCCAATGTAAATTTTCTAATTCTTTCCTAATGATGCAATGCTTGTGATTACAATATATAACAAAATCTAAACAAAGTTTTAAAATCTTTTGGCAGAGATTGTCTTAGGATTCCAGGTTCAGAAATATAAAGAAGACCAGCAGAGCAATAAGCTTGTTAGAACCAGAAGTATTTGAAATTTGAACTAATTTGATTACTCATTCAAAATAGTATTGATTATGTATGTAATTATTTCTCTCACTGTGAACAGCTTGAGGACTAATGGACTCACTCATTATTAAATTGTTTTTTTACTCATAAATATTCATAGAATAATCAGAATCATTTTCAGCTTTGGGATGTTCACCAGATGTTCACTCTGACCACTTCTTGTTTTTTGTGCTGTGTGATTGGCCACTCAAACCATATGGCATTGTTTCCACTCCCTGAATCAGTGACAAATGTTTAAATCTGGAAACTGATGAAAAACAAAAGTGCACTTCTATTATGAATCTTCAGATGAAAAAATCATGTCCCAAAAATCTTTCATTTTTCATTGTGAGCGTTTTCACCCATTCCATGCGGATATCCAAGTAATGATGAATAATACACAAAAGTAATCCTAGGGCACTGTTTTTTCTCACAGTTTGCACAAATCATTTCTTTTCTCATTTGACAAGCTCTAACTTTACCCCAGTGTCTAAATTTTAACCACAGCTAAAACACTTGGACTTTTGTTGTTATCATCATCATTATTATAAACCCTTGGACTTGTTATTTCTTCAATGAAACCAATGTATTGATTAAATCAACATATTTACTTTTCAAAAAGTGCTTTCAAATAAATATTTCCGGGCAAAGCAGACATATTGGCTCTTTTCTTTAAGAAAATAAATACCATTGTAGGAATATTAGGGGAAAAGACATGTAAATTGGCACTTCTTTTAAAGATTTCTGCACATAGCAGCACATTTTTTCACAGTTATATAAAAGTCAACTTTTCTTGAACATTTCTGAGAAAACTAACACTTTTCTTCAGTATCTGGAAATGATTCCTACATGAAACAGTGTATGTCTTAAACTTCCAAAGTTTAAGACTATTAGAAACATCGTCCACATGACATATTTCATAATACTAGGCTATTCTATTCATACCCTAACACCAGTCATCACATTGGTATCTGAATGCACCAAAAATTTTTGTATTAAAAAAATTAAAAACTGGCTTCTCAGAAATCACAGAAAGTAACTCCAGATAATGAGCAAGAATTTGTTCTTTATTCAGCGTTAATCCATATCTTAAAGCATGAACAAAGAGATAGCAGAAAAATATTGTTGGTAAATATGGTTGCTGTTGGAATTTATACAACTATCTATCTGCAAAATGACAAGTAATTTGGGGACATGAACAGTTAAGCACATTACCGTGGATCAAAATGGATGCAATTCAGAGTAATAAAGTGAGAGTGTTTTCCTGAAAATCAGTGACAGATAGGGTCTTAGGATATATGATGCAGTAGAGCCAATCTGATGGTCACAGTTGTCCTTTGTTAATGTCAAATTCTATGAAGCTGGAAAATACAGAAGACCCACATTGGGCACCAAAGAGCAAAGAAATCTGGAGTTTGACCAGCTCATCCTCAGGCAGTAGATTTTTGACATTACTCATTCATCAGAAGCTCGGGGTTTTTTCTTTCATAGTTCCGTTGTTTCATAACCAAGATGATGCTTCATCATAAGAAACATTTCTGAGCAGAGATAGCAGAAGAAAGTCCTGCTCTTCAACACTATTTTTCCTTCCTGATTTAGGATATTGATTCTATGCTGTAGTCACATATCTGGAAGATGTTGCATTAGGTACAGTAACTCATGAAGACTTTAGGAATTATCTGCTGTGATTGGTGGATCTCAAAGCATGCTTTGGATGCATGACCTCTTTAGAAAATAAAGCAGAGAATTTCAGATAGCTCTATTCTGTTTTCTTCAGAATTATGAAGAAATAACGTGGCCATTTTAGAACATTATACTTAGCGTGGTTTCTATTATAGCACTGAGCTGTATATTTGTATATCACATATGCACAGCAAGCCTGTTATTTCCCAGCATCGCTGGATTTACTGTGCATGAATTCTTCAGCTGACCCATGCATGCATTACGAATGTACCTGTAGTTATCACATGTACAGCAGCCTGACTGGAGATACTTTACCTGTACTGTAGTATTCAACCTACTAGAAGCTACCAAACATCTGGAGGATCCTAAGCAAGAGTAAAATATCTCCAAAATTCATCTAGAAAGAATTTCTGAGTGGAAAAACAAAGGATGCAACCAGGAAAAACAGACATATGATATCTCTAACTTAAATGCATGTCTTCCTGAACTGAGGCCTACTCACCTTTGAGAGATATTTTAGATTAATTTCTTTGAGAAGAAAGAGAATACAGCTCCCCTTCTCCCCCTGCCAGTGGGAAAAGCACTTTAATGAGGCATTAGTTTAAGTGTATAAAAAACAATTGGAGCAGGAAGGCAGAGATGCCCCCTGGTCCAGGTGGTGGCCTTAGCCATTTGGAGCTGTGTCCCAGTTTTCTGCAAGCATTGAACAGGGTGTCTAGACTTCTTATTGACAGACCTGAATTTCACTTGAAGGATCAGCTATCTATGAATTAGGTAAAGCGAATACTGTGCCCGCATTCTTTATTTTCCTCTCCAAAAATATTACAGTTGTGTAGGATTGGACAGTTTAATGTATAGGAGATGCCTGTTATTTTGAGCATTCAGAAAACTTTCTAGTCTGCCGATAAAAGGGAGGGGAAAAAAACGAAAAGAAACAAAATCCTTTTTCTGCACCATAAAACAGATCTTTTCAGGATGGGTGGAACTGGATGATGACATTATTCATTTTGGAAGAACTGTTTCTCATTAGACCCCAGAATATTTCTCCTACCACTTCCAATGCTGATTCAGCTCAGTCACTTCACTCTCTGGAGAAAACCATATGTTTCTGATAAAGATCCACAGTGGTCTTATTGTGCATTTCACCACTTTTTCACAGTATTTCAATCATTTGTCTGTGTTCATATTTAACTGGCTTCATTCTTTTAGGCCTACTGCGAGCTGACATAAAATATATTTTTGTTGCATTTAAAATGTATTTTGAGTAAATACAAACAGATCAAGAAGCTGAGATGCAGCAGTCCAAGCTATCTGTCAATAGCATGAAATGAACTTCTCAGCTCCACTTCTGGCTCTCTCTGTCTTCCATCTCTTCAAGCCTTTGAGCAAGATATTAATTACACACCTCCCAGCCGATCACCATCCAACTTCAGCCCTGGTAGGAATTCAAGTTTTTATGAAATTGCACCAGAGGATGGTCCTGGCCTGGTATTCAGAGAATATAAAATGAACAAAGCCATGAACAGACATAGTAAAGAGATGTAAGATGATGTGAGATAAAATTCTTTAGTGTATGCAGCAACCTCTATAACTTCATTTGGTTTTGGAGTTGTTGACACATGGAGTACAGAAGGACAGTTATTCGTCATTCCCACTGACAGCAATTTTCATCCTACTTCATTTACAGTGGCACCAGGCATGCTCGGACAGGAGAATATTCAGGTCTCACATTATCAGTCAGTAAGAAAAGCCAGGGAATGGCACAGGTTTGCAAATGTAAACTAAGGGAGACAAAGGTGCAGGAGGCTATTGTCTAGCTACAGAGGAGGCTATTGCCACAGATCCATAGCCCTCCTTGCCAGAGGGCTCCTGGACAGGGCAATTTCACCCACAACATCTGTTGTTAAACTTAGGTGAAGGCAGGAATTTTTTTTTCTTTTTTTAGGTGTGCTCCTAAGCCAAGCTTTAGATGGAAACAGTAATGGTAATCTGCTGGAATTTGCAGAGTGCATCATAGAAAATTATTAATAATTATTATCCCGTTAGTTATATAGATTTCTAAGACAAGAGACTTCCTAGAACAGGACAACCTATATCTCAGGTTCTCAGGGGGAGGTGCTTGGTGTCCTCATCCATTAGAAAATTATTTAACTTACATAAAGACCTCTAAGCAAGGTTTTATGAAATACTTCTTTTCAACAGGCTTTTTAAAATGAAAATCCATTCATCAGTTGGCTTTATTTTTCTATTGGGCATGATGTCAATTGCTTGACACAGCAAGAGAAATTCGGTTCTACACAAATTCCAAGCGGTTAGCTAGAAATGTCTTAAAAACTTTTCAGAGGTTTGATTTCAAGTATATCCTCTGGGATTCTCAGCTATTGTTGCACATTTTGATAAATGAAACTAGCAACTGGAACCCAGTCCTTCCATCACTGTTTACACACTTAGAAAAATAAGAGCAACAAAATTTGAAAAGGATGGAAAGGGAAAAGGAAAATTTTAAATAAATGAGACTGAAGGGAATAACAAAACAAAAGCAAACAAATCAGGGGAAAACAAAAGAGCAACAGGCCAAGTTTATGTCTTCAGCTTTGCAAAGGATTATTTCCTGATGTATAGTTGCCCACAGAAGTGATTCTGAAAAGCAAGAATATCCAGTGTAGTCTTTCACTGCTATAAAATAATATCAAAAAAGCCACCACATATTGCTGTCTTTACAAGTTAAAGAATTTTGTTTGTTGAAGATGAAAGCCAAAAGATTTGAAACTCAGAAAAGACATTAAACATTCAGTTATTATAGACTGAGTGCAGATTTGCAAGGTGAATGAAGCCTTGCCAACTTCACCTTATTTAAAAATAATTTTATATATATATTATAATTTTGGAGTTGTACATTGCAATTGCAGTTTCCTTCAATAAAATTTTAGATAACATCTTAAGAGAAGCTCACTGAAGCTCATCTTGTCATAAACCCATCAAAATAAGTGTCCCAAGGCTGCCTTTTGTTCAAAATATCAGCATATTAATCAATGTTCATACTTCCAGGCCAGATAACTATTTGAGGAAGGTGAAATATATGTCTCACAGTCAAAAAGCTGCAATTCTTACTGATGTTGACAATATTTCAATAAATTATATTTGGAATGACATTTTTCTCAAAGCTTGTCAGTTTTGCAGCTGCAGAGACTGTATTTTGACTGTATTAGGCTGTTCTGGGTATATCCTCTCCCCTTTCTGCTGCTGCCAGCCCTCCCAAGTGCCTGTTCTCCACCCTTCCTTTACTCCTGAGCAGCCCTTTGTTCAGTTTTCATTTTCCCCTCTTGATGTTTCTGCCTTCTATTCTCTATCAGGCTCCGCTCCTGCAGCTTTCCCTCTGCCTTTGGTTCCTGCCTTTCTCACCTCTTGCTTTCACTAAAATCCTGCATTCAGCCAGGCTGAACTCAGCTTCAGCACTCACGACCTGTTTGAGTTGCTAGCTGCATGGTGCTTTACCCTCTCCTCTTCATTTGACCTGCAGTCCTAGCACACTTTCCCTTTTCTCAAAATGAAAGTTTATTCCACTTGGTCGATTACAAAAAGACCTTCCTTGTCTGATCCTTCCGTAATTGACAGCTCACGTATTTCTGCTCTTCTATCCTCTCTCTCTCATTTACTGCGATTTTTAGTTTATCAGCATCTAGTCTCTTAGCCCTAACATGTCACTTTTTCTCTGTTGTCATTGTTTTATGGTGTGTGTTTCTCCATAGAATAGCACAGCCTGTTAGGCAGAAGGGTGATCTAGATTATCCTCCCTCTTGTTGTCTTTAACATCAACCTTTACGGCTTTCTCTCTCCTGCCACCCCCTAGCCCTGGCCGACCATTTGAATGTGTTTTCCTTGTGCTGTTCTCAAATTGTGCTGTGTTTCTGGTGAAACCCAGGATGAGATTGTCTTCAACTACAAAAATCTCTCTTTCCTCATCTGTTTTACATAGCTGGCTAACCCATCTTCCATGGTGAAGTGCACAGGCTCACCTCCTACTGCTGCAAAGCAATTATTTCTTGTATTGTGTTTTAGAAACAGCTGTTCACATGAAACAAGGTCCATTATACTTGTTGTCTTCTTCAAGAGTTTCATTCCTTTGCTACCAGAAAACTTCTAATTTCTACTCTGTGGCCATTCATGATGAATTTGTACCCAGACTGTGTTTTGTTTCATTTTCTTTTACTAATTATCTTATGCAATCTTTTAGGAAAGCCCCTCTCTCTTCTCTCTCCCCATTTACTAGAGGGTAAGCTTAAGTACAAGACTAGATTTTAGGCAGAAAAAGCTAGGAGAGGTGAATTCTACCCTAACAAATTAAGATAGTCATAGAAATGGTGTTAGCCGGTCCAAACCAACTACCCACAATAGTGCAATAGGGGAAAAATGCCTAGGTGGCAAGAACAAGGAAATGAAGACAAAATAAAATCTCCCTCCACCCAGAAGTTGTCCCTGCTGGAGTAGATCAGAACAGCAATGAAACCCCTAAAGTCCCTCTGCCAGGGTGTAAACCAGCCCTGAGCATAAGGAGGTAGGACTGCTAATCCAGCACCTCTGTGAAGATGAACTTCCTTGTGTTTAAAGGGAGGAGTTCCTCTTATTTATTTATGTTACACAGGACAAAGCTGTACTGACTCTCCTGTGCTCTGCAGTGGTTTCAGTTCAGAGTGAAAGCTCATGTTGCATCCAAACCAAGGCAATCTCTACGGTCTCACAACGTGCCACTAAAAAAAATAATAATATTCCCATAACATTTGTGGTTAAGAATAAATTCTCCTTCTTAAAAATGAACTAATATGATAGCTGTATTCAGCAAGTACACAAGTACACAACATGGATCAGGCAGTCTCATATCTACAACACTGCCCAGTGTACAACAAAGTTTGCTCCAGGGCACTGTTATTGTTTCCACTAAGTTACCAAGACACAATTAGTTTTGTGACAGTTTGGTAAACTTGGGCATGTGGGATATTCTAGGCAGGATTTGGAGCCTTCTGTTGGACATTTCATACCGTAATGCTATTACTGGCATATTTTGGTGTTTAGACAATTTTATTGCCTTCTGTAAACCAGTAATTCTAAATAATCTAACTTTTTGCTCAATTTTTTGTTTCCAGTGAAACCTACCCATGTGTACTCCAGATGATTAAAAACAAACTTTTAACAAAAATAAACCATGCAACTTTAAAAGAAAAGAAATTCCTGGCAATTTTCCTGCTTCAAGTTCTCTTCCATCCCAGGCATCGCCTTATTCCTCCCCAAGACTTTTGCCTTCCCCACCAAAGAAAAGTTTGGACTTTTTTTTATTTTTTTAATAATTGTATACTTGGAAATTAGTCACTGCAAAACTATCCTGAGAAATGGACTGCCTCATCTTCCTGCATACCACTCACACTTTTTACATCACGTAGCTCCTGAGACCAGATTCAGTGACTAGGGAAACAGGGCTTAGGGTCTAACTCCAATCCACTGAAGTCAGCAGGCTTTGAGCCTGGTTGAAACCCAAATTACTACAGAATCAGTCATTAACCACTGCATAAGAGAAAGAACTACCAGATTTTATCATAAAACAACCTTCTCACGTCAGGAATCCCTCTATTGAAACATCAAGTTACTAACCACAATGTCTGGAACACAGCCTCTGATTTTAGGAAAGCTCTGGACAAAACAAAGACGTTTATCTTCCAGACACGGGACAATCCAACCCCCTAGAATGAACCAATACTGTGGTTTTATGTAGCATGCTTGCAATTAAAGTACAGATTGATAGTTGCCTCATTATCATCCTTCAAATTCTTCCTTAAACTGTCTTTTGCCAGCATAAAAAAGTGGCAATACTATTATGACTGCTTATAAAGCTAAGGCATGTCATCTCATTTCTTTCTATTCCTGGTCAGTCTACCCCATCTGTTGTCTCATACTTAGAAGCTCTTTATTCTATATTTGTAAAGTATTTATTAAAATGGGATCCAGATCCATGACTGGGTATTCTGATCATCACAAGATGAAGATGAGTCAATGTCAGGCCTTGAAATTTCCCATGCTCGGAAGGATTACAATTTGAAAGCAACTTTTAAGTTTACATTGAGAGGCAATCCTTCCAAGCTTACAAAATGAGTGGTTTTAAGTTCTCATAGAACAAAAGGATGCATGATCCATTGTACCATTTTTGATACATTCAGCAAGCTATATTCACTGCCTCAAATGCACATTAACTCTGGGCTGTCAGTGCTAACAGATTTTGCATTACATGAGTATTCCCTTTCTCCTCTCCTTACTTCTTCCGCCACACCTGTGAAAAAGGAGGCCATCAAATGAGGAAAAGATAACAGCAGACTCAGTGGAAGGAGACCTACAGCCTCTGGTTTGTAAATCAAGTGGCTCCAAAAACTTCCAAATATAGCACCACCATTTTCTCTGACAGCAGCATTTTACCCTCATTGGGAAAAGAAAGGAACGTTTGAGTCCAGGTTTTGCCCATAGAATTAGCAAAATTTGACAAGAACTTGCTGAAGCCAAGAGTTTAGTACTCAAGCAATGCTGAGGAGGCTCAAGGAATGAGGAGGAAGTTAGTCTCATTTCTCACCATTTTCATAGCCAGTGCCTAAGCTCCTCCAGCCTGTGAATCTGAGGAGATTATGATACCTATGCACTAGATAGCTACTCCTCTGATTTAGCAGAACAAAATGTTTACATATCTGGACCCCAGAGTAAAAAACAAAAGTCTTTGTAAGGCGTATCTAAGTGGCAGGAGAAAAGAGGAGGAATATGAGAAAAAGCCTGAAACAGGCCCAAAGAAATCCTGAACATGTCCCTTGGCACAAGATTGCAGAGTGCAGCGAGGTTAGGACTCCAATATTTGAGAAACAACTACTTGTTTCTCCTTCAGGAGAACTCAGAGAAATCTACCACAAGTTGAGCTTCTTCGGTATTTCTATTATTTTTGTTAACAAAAAAAGCTTATCAATAACCTTATTAAGAGCAGGACAGCATACCATAAACTGGTGGTAGCCATCCTGAGTTTGTCCTCTATACTCAATGCAGGGGAAAGACGAATGTCTGGACTTGGTGCTGCTGATGTGTCCTTAGCAGACCTTCCCAGTGGAAAGGTGAGATAATATAGCACTGTAGCTACAGGTGATGATAGGAATGCTATGCTTTATTATATTGTGTTTCCCTAACAAAGATATTCCTCTCAAGAATCCATTTTGCTCAGTCTCCACTGCTTTTTTTCTCCCTGGGAGGTGTGGATTTATCAGTAACCACAGGAAGAGCTGTTGTTGTCGGTGGAACTGCATATTCCCATGGTCCAGGCAAGCGTAACCCAGCGCAAAACAACCAAGCATCTGAGAACGGTCTTTCTCTTCCAGTGCTGTCTTTTCATTTCTTTTGATTCTTTTTTGGAAACCATGGTCTCTCATATATTTTTGAGTCCCAGGGAAAACCAGTCCAGCTTGTTCCTGAAATAACTCCAGCTCTATTATGGCAAGGCAAAAAGTCAGGGATTTGTTTTTCTTGCTCTCCTGGTTTGGTGTTTAGTGCTTTTTATGAGACATGCAGGTGGCAAACATCAAACTAAAATACAATCAGTCTCGACAGTATATTGACAGTGGAAGGCGATGTTCCTTTATACTCATTTGAAAAGTGTTTATGTCTGTAACAATATATGTCTGTTACCTCATTGCAGGCAGAACCGAGTGTACTTCCTTTTAAAATGTACAGGGAAGGGAATAAAACACTTGTAACCAAGTTTAGTTTCCTTTAGAACTGAAAAACAGCATTCGAACAGAGATAAATACATGTTTTCAGATGCAGACGTACACAATTTAATATCAAAAAAAATTTTAATGAAAAAATGGTGTTTGAATCCAACAACAAAGATTTAGAAAACATCAGCGGTCACTCACAATAGATGTGTCAGGAATTATATATAAACTTGGATTACTCTGTGAAAATGTACTCCTTCACTGAAAAGATCTAACCTTGCCTCCAATCTTTGTATCAAAGGCTTGAAATTTGGCAGGAAGGCTGCACTAACATCAGGCAGCAACGATATGCCCAAGAAAATCTGCCCAAATCTGGCTACAGTTCTGAAAAACAAAAATACAAATGCAAATAGTTGTTAAAATTTGGCAGCAAACCTGTCCCAAAATGTGTTTCACTGAGCATGCTCCATCTTGGATTGACCAGGCTTGTCAGGACTTTGAATGCAGTTGTTCTTATGTCTTGCCGGAGATCTCTGTGAAATGACCAGAGGTAGGTCCTCTCTCCTGGTCTCTCTCTTGAGTTTGCAACATGCTTGGCAGAAAAAACATAGAAATAGTTGTTTCAAAGTTGTTTCAAAGACAGAGGATGATGAAGCAGCTGGTGAGACTGGCACAGCAGCTCTGGGGAATGGACAGGGCATGGGCACAAGGGGCTGTGAAGAAAGAAGACAGAGGAGGAGCCATGAGGCAGAGAAGAACATCACAATTATTTCAAAACTTAAACACATTCTAGTCCTAGAACATCGTACAAATGGTGGGTGCCACCTTGTCTTTTCTAAAAAGAAAGAGTAATCAGGTCTTTCATCCAAAGTCACAGCTGTGGTATTTAAACAGAAGTAGTTATATGCTCCGAATCCCAGTTTCAGAAGAATGTGACCAGTGCACAGGTCCTCACCTGCTAGACCTCACCTATCTGTGAGGGAAAGAGAGGATTTCCAGCAAACCCTCCTCTTTTTTTCTCCCTGGCTGCACTAAGGGCAGCAAGCAGGCACAGCCTCCTCCACAGTTCTGGCATGGTGGAAGTCATGCCACACAGCTGAAGGGAGGCGCATCAGCATGCTGGTCTGCTGGAAGGGCTACGAGCTGCTGGCATGGTGACTGCTACGTAGCCGGGGTATTTGATACCCACCTCTGCCTGTTCTGGTATTTCTGACTGGGTTTGGGGGTTTTTTTTAAGAGCCATCTGATCTTAACTAAATGGAAGCTTGCACTGTGCAAACAATAAAGGTATATATTTGCTTTACTTCTAGAATTAGCGGATTTTTATTTCTTGAACGCAGCAGCCCAGATGAGAAGTCATGTTTCCTAAGGGTTGACTTGAACTTGAACATTCAGCACTCTGTTCTGTGCTGAATCAAGGAGGGGTGCAATTGGAATGAGGGCTAATGTGTCAGAAAGAGTTTCTTCAGACATTCTTAGTGAGAATAAATACATGGCAAGATTATTCCTTTTATTTCATGTTATTATTTAAAAAGCTCTTTAATTTTTCAAAATTCTATAGCAATGTCAATTCATCCATGAAAAACTAAATATTATTGATATGGTGATGAAGAAGAATGTATACCAAGGTAAACAGCAGAAACTCACTTGGGTAGCGCTGTGCTGCTCTTCTTTTCAACAACTAGATGAGTAAAATTGCACGTCTTCTTGAAATTTTCCTGGCTTTACAAATAAGCTACTTATAAATGGCTTCCCTGAGGGGCATAGCCAGAGACACCCCAAAGGAAAACTTGTTTTCTGCAAAAAAATAACCTCAGCAATTAATAAAACCAAGCTTCTTGGAACTAAATTCTCACCAGGATGTTTCAGTCAACAGAAGCAAAGTCTGCAGTCCTTTTTCAATGTTTTGAAAGTTCCGTGTTAACAAAAATCAGCCAGAGTTTGAAGTATGGAAATGCTGGATGAGTTTCTGCACATCCTTGTGGATACATTGCTAAATGCTACGTGCAGGCAGAAATTCACGCTTCCAGATCTGCTGCTGCAACTGAAATCCACCACTGAAGGATTCATCAGTGCTTTGGTCAGAAAAATGCCCAGAAGAAACAAGTGCATTTCAGTATTTCAAAACAAAATGCCATGGTCAAGGGCTAGAAGTTAAAAACAGACAAACTCAAATTAAAATCCATATTCTGGCAATGAAACCACATTTGCAAGGGAGTGGGAGATTCTCCATCTCTAGAGATCTAAGAACATTCTACAGTCTTTCTGGAAGGTGCACTTCAGTTGATTAAAAGTTACTGTGCTCAATACTGGGTTCCTTCAATGAAACTTTATGCCCAGTATAATACACTAGGCCTTTCTAGTTTTATATATGAAATTGAAAGTCACAAATATAAGCTCATTTTCTGACAGACAACTGAGGTTATGAATACATAGTCAAATTACCATGGGGAACAAGATACTGTGCATCAGCTGGTCTTTAGTAATTTGCCCCTGTAAAGAAGAGTCAGTTGTTTTGTATTTATGGCAGAGCAAAAGTATGCACAGACAGGTGCTACCGGGCAGATGACATGCACTGAAATCCCACACTGTCACATCCCACAGTAATGCATCTGTGTTCCCAAACCTCCAGCACATGTGCCACATCCTGAGCAATGCGCATTGCTGCAGTTCAGGGAAAGCCCCTGGAACAGCAATAACTGACCTGAGACAAATTTCCCTCTCTTCCTCTACGCACTGTTACAGTACTTAGGAACCAGTTAGCTTTCCTTGCCCCAGGCATTACATTTCCTTGATGACAGACGCTCCTCCAACTAGCAACACTAAAGAATAAGCATTCCCCCTACTGGCTGATGAAAACATCTGTGTAGGAAGTTAATAATTAAACCTGAAAAATAGAAGAGCACTGTATTAAATCTGAAGCACTTCCATCCTTGAATTTCTTAAGACACTGCCAAACACAGCTGGCCAGTATTTATTAGCTGATGAGAGATTAGAGTGCCGCTTTAGATAGTTTGCAAAGTGAAATTGATGGTCCTAATTATTTATTTAACAAAATAGTACCTATCAATATTTATGAGTGACAGGAAAGTAGTGCAGACTTACTTTTAAGTAAATTAGAGAAGCACTAGTCTAGAATAGTTACATAACATAAAAATTAACTGCTTATCCTTTACTTACCTTTCCCAAACCACTTGTTTAGAATGAGCAGTCTGTGTAGAGAAAGAAAAATAGATTATGCTAGAAAATATAGAATGTGCTTTTCCATTACATATAAATAATTTATTATAAAATACTGCCTAGTTAAAACTGACCAAAATCCCCTAGTCCATATGAGCTCATGATCGTTTCACATCATAAATTAATTTCAGTCCAAAATACAATCATCTGATTTGTTGTATCTCATATCCCCTTTGCAAACAGTGTGTTTCAGCAGGAGAAGTGATGAAATATGGGGAAAGAACCAAACAACAGTTTCCTGCCAGCAGACCCCCAGCCCACAGACACATTAAGGTTCAACAGACACCGACTTTAAGTCAGATAGCCAAGATGTGTGTATCATCTGGTGGAAGTCATCCCAATGACATTTTGAAATCTGAACATCCAAAATACATTTTTAAGATGCATTCTTGCCACTGTGAATGTTATTATGGGATATTGTTCTGAACAATTTAGCAGAGCAGAGCATTAAAGACACCTTTATGTTTAAACCTCCTGAATAGCTGCTGATTAATTTTTACGCATCTGATAAATTTTTCACTATCTCTTCCAACACAAGAACTAAGGGACATCATCTGAGATGAGAAAGTGACAGGTTGAAACTAAACAAAAAAAGGGTTCCTTGCACGACAGGCCATTAGGCTGCACAATATGCTGACCATGCTAAAGCATACATGAGCTCAGCCATCCTGGGCCAGACAAAGGGTCTGTATAGCGCAGTAGCCTGTCTCCAACAGAGTCTCCAACCTAAAAAATGAGTCAGACCCAATATGGTTATTCTTATACTCTCATGCAACCCTTTCCTGCTGGCAAAAAAGATCTATGCACAGCTTGAGTCCTTGTATTTATACATATTCATTGAAAATTACTCAAAAAGGAGACCTTAGCTGGACCTCCTGTATACACAGGCCATCACTGTTCACCCAAATACCTTTAGTAAATCCAGAAACTTCAACTAAATCGTTTTAGTCTTCGAGAGATGAAAAGTATGATGCCTGCAGAAAAAGGGCTTAGTGGCTTAGAGCCACTGATACACAAGGTCTCTGCAATGGCAGAGAACTGAACACAGAATAGCTCAAATCATCCCACAAGTAAAATTATATCTCTTAACTACCAAAGAAGACGAAAAATGGGGAAGATCCCTGCCAATCTGCTGAAGAGAAGGCCAGGAGGGAAGATGGCCTCTTGACTTCAGGTGGTAGGGGAGATGAAGGTGCATCAGACAGGCAACAAAGCAAACAGAACTGGCCACACATCTCAGAGGGTTTCTGCATCTTGGCTGGCGCCCAGTCCTTGGTGCTCTGGAGAAATAAAAAATAAATAATAATTAAAAAAAAAAAAAAAGACAAAGAGAACATATCAACACAGCTAGGGCTTCTGGGAAAACTGCTCTTCCTTAGCCTGTTTAAGAAGACCTGAAAGTGCTGTTTTGCTCTTCAGCATTATTAAAGTTTGCCCTGTATACCCAGTGTAAAATAGTTATTGCTCGCCCACCACAGATAAATGGCTGCAAACATTATGACCACAAGCATTTCAGATTTTTGAAACCACAGACAAACCACCTCTCACTCTGGATTACGTACACAAGAATTGTTATCATTCTCCAGCGGCAGCCAACACAACAGGTTTTTTTTTTTTTTTTTTTTTTTTTTACTAGTACTTGTCTAATATAAGCTTTAAGCAACATATGTTCAATCCTTCAGTCCTGAGAGAGGGCAGGAGAGGAATATTCCAGATGCTATGGTTTAGCCCCCACTGAACTGTGAGAAGCTCATCTCTTATTTATTTTTTGGGACCTGGCTTGAAACCTTGGCTATGTTAAATCAATGAAAACACTGCCCTTGGCTTGAAAGAGGTTAGAGTCTATGAATAAACTATTCAAAACTGGGGTTAGGAAAAAAGGCTGTAAAATACAGGCAGCATAGCAGCTTGGCAATATAACTAGACCTGATCCTCCTAGAGAAAACAAGTGCGAGTTCCCCGGCCTCACAGGGTCCATGAGGCCCAAGTTTGTAACGATGCTTAGACCTTGCTTCAAACTGCAGCCCAAATCCTGAACATCTTAGCACCATGCAGAGTTATAAGCTCAGCCTTGCTTCAGCACAGTGACTTCTATGCAGCACAATCCAGCCTTTGGTTACCTGTTTGCACACATGGACAGGGTTGTGCAAGGAGGGTGGCTACTCTCTGCAGAACCTCACTTGTTGCCGGCACCAGGACGTGTGCAGCCAAGGCAACAGGGATTACCGTTAATGTAGGGGTGACTCAAAGCAAGGCTGCTTTGAGGAGCTGCATTTCATCTCTGCCTCTGGCACAGACCTAGTGTCGTGCCAGGCCAGTCACTCCAGCCAAGGCTTTCACACAAAGCTGTTCACTGCATATGACTTGTTCTGACAGCCTACAAATTGGTGTGGATTTTCAGAAGAGCGGCAACCCTGCAGGAGCAGTTGATGTCGATGGGAGTTGGTCCTCGGTTGATCTCGGCCCTCTTCCGCCCAGACACAGGCTCCTGCTTGCCTCTCCCATACCCCCTCTCATCCAACCTGTACCACTTCCACCATCCAAAAGGTATTGGTCTCGTTCAGGGGAAAGGGCACAAGATTTTGCCCCCATCCCAACCCTTTTGCTAAATCAGTATTTTTTTTCCCCTAGCCTCCTTCCTGGAAATGTTTGCACCTTTTAACTGATATTTCTAGCTCTCCTTCCATCTTCTTGTAAAAACAGACTAAAAGACAAGCCAAAAAGCTTGAGGCAGATTCCTAGGATGGAAAAATTCAGCCCAAATGGTTAAAATTTAACAAAATTATTGGTGCCTAAGAACAAGACCTCGTATTAGAAAGTACTAAGGAGCCTCACACACCACTGAAGTGTGTCCAGCTTTGAGCTGGACTGGAAAAGTCATTCATCGTTGCCAGTACTATGCAATGGCTTTTAAGGCAAAGGAAGGAAGAAAGAAATTTCTGCATTTGAAACTGCTCTATCAGGACCTTCATTTGTCAGGGTGCAATTACCCTGGACAGGGGGAGAAGAGGAAAGCCATGAAATACCTGATCTTGCCAGGAGTTTGGCAACACAACTGGAGCCTGATCCAAAGACTCTTCCAGGAGACAACAGGAATATCAGCCTCCACAGGGATCATGGCTTGGATCAAGCTTTTATTGACCACACTTTGAAATCTCCTGCTGAGATTTAAAGAGGTTGCTGAACTGATTCATTGCTGCCTGATAGGAGTATGACACCCTTCAGTCCCACATCCTCTTCCAGCACTCCTGGCTTGTGTGCCTGGTGCTACTTTGGCATAATTTGGGAAGCAGCTGGGATCTGTGCAGAGACTGAGACGCTTTTCACACCTGCTAAGTGTGATGAATGATGGCTTTGCTCCATTTCTCTTTTCGCTTCACACACACACACAGTAGTGTTTTCCTCTTATTTGCAGTATAAAATACATTTAGGTAAAACAAAAAATGCAAAGCCTTTGTAAGACATCATGGTAAACATCTCCTGTGTAATAGATGTATCCAGCCTACATAAAATGTCTACTGCCATCAAGTCTTTTCAAAATTCTTCAAAATTTAATAAAGGCCTCTGTGCCACAGAAGGATAATAAATATAACCTATTTTATTACACAGAGGCAATAACTTTTAATTTTTAGACACACTTAAGTCAGTAGCAAGGAGGATTTTTTTAAAGAACATTTTAAAATGTTTAAAACATTTAAAAATTCAGGGTAGAATAACTCTTCAGGGATTACAACTGCTTTGTAATCCCAGATTAAGAAATACCTTCTCTTCTGGGCAATTACTGATAAATACCCATTTTGGCACCCACTTCTGCCACTACCCAATTTATTCAGACAGCTTTGCACAATAAAAATGGTTTGTTTCCAGGGGAGCAGGAATGGAGGGGAGAGATGTGGTGGGACCCCACAGTCAAAGTCAAGGCTGGGAAGGCAGCTTTGGTGAGCTCGTCACCCAAAGGAAAAAGCCTAGGCAGAGAGAGGTAGGGAAGCACTATCTGCTGGTGCCATCACCCATTGCCTCAACTAGTTCCAGAGCTGAAGCAAGGAGGGAGACGCAGTGAATGCTACCTGGAAGCACTTTAATTTGCTGTCTGAGAGCATCAAGCTAGTATGCAAGTTGCTGCTGCTAACATGGGAACATCCTCTGCCACTTGGAAAGACTTAGTACGCAGTGAGATGTCAGATTTGGATGCAAAGCTGCGGTGCCTGGTCTCACGCCAAGACAGAGCTTGGGCTCAGTTGGTTATAGGCATGCCTGTGTGGACAGGGCCATGATAGGTGAACCAGTGGTTTCAGTCAGTGTGGCAATCCCTGTGTCCCTGTGTTTTCCTAGCTAATATTTAGTTGAGAAACCCACGGGACCAGTGCTGGTGATTCAATAAGTGTCATTCTTCCCTCTGACTCAGTGAATAACCATTTCCCATAAATAGGGTTAACAAGTACTCAACGGCTGGAGAAAGCTGTCTTTTAGGCCAGACATAAAAAACAGAAGTCCTGAACAGTAGTGTGAAAAACATTTGTAGCTACAGCAAAGTGAAGGGATTTTCCTAGTTCAGTATAAACAAATGGGTTCACTTCTGCACATTTTGTTAAAGCAATATCAGGCCCACTTTCCATTGAGATCATGCCAGTTTTAGAGCAAAACTAGTCCTGGTTTAGGGTGAAAATGACTTTTTTATTATGTACGAACAAGACGATATTTTCGTCTGGGTTTTGTCCTGCCTTGAGTGATGTGAGGTCAGACAGTGAAGAAGAGCCATTCCACTAAAAGGAAGAAGAAAGCAACAGTTATGGAGAAGTAATGCAGTGAGAATTATAGGTCCCATGTCATATTCCCGGACGCGGTGAATACGGCCTCTGTTCTCTAATGGCCATTGTTTACACTCATCTGCTTAACGGATCATTGTCAATGGGCTGCATTAACCTTGAATTTACTGGGCAAATATTTGAAATGATGCCCAAGTAAATGTCACCAGTGCCTCCAGCCACCACTGAGCTAAATAGTGGCGCTGAGCCAGCGTGCTGAGGTGCCCAGCTCCACCACAGCCCCAGGAAGGCGCCCGGTGCCCTGGGATGTGTGCAGTCACCCTGTGCTCCTCCAAGAGAGTAGCGTTTCGCCCCACTGGCTGCCCCAGGGCTGCGGCGGCCCCTCGCCCATGTTGGCTGCCAGCCTGACATTGCCTAGACCCTGCTTTGGTCAGGGCCATGGGAGCCTCCTGCTCTCACCTGCCTCATGGTCTCTCCAGCGGGGACCAGATAGCCCAAAGGGAGATGCTGTGGAGCCAGCAATAAACAGAGCTGAAATGCGGTTGTTGTTAGGTTTTAAGCTGTTCTTAAGGACAGCAATTCTTTCTGCTGGCAGAAAATTCTTTTATGGCAGGGCTCAGCGAATAAAAAAAAATTCAGAGTGAATCTAAATTGGAAAGTTATTGTGAAGACATCTTATACAAACAAAGTTAAAGGCAGCTATAAACCATTCTGCACAATATTGGCTCAGACTCTTGTACCTACTCACCATGTCACACAAGTAGGGAACATTCATTTACATCAATTCTCAGACCGTCTGGGTGAAACAGATATCTCACATGGTGCAAAATAACAACAGAGAGGTTTATGGGAGTTTCTAAAGGTGGAACAAGATGTCAGCTGCCAAGTCACAGGAACACGTGTTCCAGCTTAGCTAATAATTCATAGACTGCTTTTATCTCCCCAGTGCCAGTAGGGAAGAAGAGCTATCAACTGTGAGCAATGAGTTTGTGTTACAAATAAGACTGGGCTAAGCCACTTTAAAGTTTTGAACCATTTGTGATTTGTGGCATTTGAAAAGCAAGCCAAAGAATATCTCCCATCACACTTAGGAACAGTAGGCTGTTTATACAGTGCAATCTTCCTGAACTTTGTTCAGTTAGCTTAAAATAGTCTAAGCAGTTTCTAGCACTGGATTCCAGGTCTGCTGTAGGATCCAGAGTGCTGCAGTACTTTGAGTTGGGTTGATGACTGGCAGAAAGGGAAGGAACCTCTGCTGCCAGCCTCATATCACAGACCAAGATCAAGAGACTTGTCCAGTGTTGCATGCAGCCTTGGTATGGCAGAACTGGCCTGTGAATCCTGTCCTCCAGTTATCAGCAAACAGCGTGAGACCATCCTTCCACCTCATGCATGGGGCTACGCAGCATTTGCACAAACCTTTTCCAAGGCCAGAGCAGGCCTGTACTTCTTTCCTGAGATGAGAGAGGTTGCCTTTGTGTGTGCATATGTGTAAATATTCAAGAAGGGAAATGGTAGAGCCATGTGGGACACACCATTTACCCTGCCACATCAGACTAGGCACAGGTGCCAGACTGGGGAATATCTGGCTCCTTGGCCAGTTACCCAAGTGGCTGTGGAGTGGCCACAGGGTCTCTGATGTGGTTGCATTACTGATGGTCTGTCCGGGCTGCTCTGTCATCCCGGACAAAGCCATCCTTTGACTCATTCTCTTTCTGAGGAATTTGCCTGTATACCAGATCCTCGCTCCCACAAGAGCACACACAGATGTGACTTGAGGAGTGCTGTTGATACTGCACCCACATACTTGCTTCCAGACATCATTATTTCAAGGTGGGTGACCTGTGGAAGACAAAACACAGTGAAAGCCTCTTTGAGTGTTAGGAGACATCAAGTCAGAATGGGGATAAATGGGAATGTGGTGCCGTTTCTTGGGGGAGGGAGCCTGCATCTCTCTCCAGGCTGGTCTTTTACTGGTGGGTGAAGGGGAATAACCACATCTGGATGGCACAGTATCCACACCACAAACATGTGTTTGCATTTATGATTCAGCACAAGGTTTTAAAAATAAAGCCCTAATGCTGATGAGAGCTAATATCTCCTCTGGAATTACTGAGTTCCTAGGTGTTGAGTCACAAAAGTGTGGGAAGCGTAATTAATCTGAGCAGCCCATTGACCGTGCTCACGTTTCCTCCCAGAACCCCTGGTAGCTCCCTTTCTTGCCCTCCCAGTCGGAAATGTGTTTTCCTTTCTTCAAGGCCATGCTTACCTCTTACCCTGCTTGGCCAAATCTTCTCTTTTTCCTTCCCCTGTCCAACCCTCCGCAGGTTTTTGTTCAACCTGTATTCTTTTAGTTTTCTCTATGCACTCTCCTCATCATCCATGACTCCCTATTTTTGGACTGCCCATCCACTACACTCTGTCACTTTAAATGTCTCAAAGACTTGCATTGCTCATTCCAGTGTCCACAGGAAGGGAATTAACCAGTGGTTGATCCATCAGATTAATTTGATCAATCAAGTGGTTGATCAGTCAGTGATTAATCAGAGCAGTGGTTGCTGCTGTTATGTGGGGAGGAGCAAGGAAACTCCAGTTCACACACCTACCCAAACCAAATAACTATAGAAACTTTTCTTTGGATCCCTGACTCTTCTCAACCTCTCCTCTTGTTTCTCTTTTCTTGCCATGTTCCATGCATAATTTCACTATAAGCTTTTCAGAAGCACAGCCCATCTTTTCATTTTTATTGTGACATGTGGCCATACTTATTACTGCATGTATAAGGATCTGTAAACCTGTAGATTAAGAAAATGGTCAGCTACTGCATCTTCTGTATGCATTCATAAAACAGAACTTATCCTAATCATATATGACAGGTATAGGACATGGTGCTCTGACAGACTGGACACTATGGCATTACTCAGAGTTACTGCAACAAGTCACTCTGCACCAAAGTGTTGATTATACTAATTTCTAGTAATCTGCTATCCAGCTACACAAAAACAAGACTGTTGCCCACTAGTTGCTGGACTTCACATAGCATCAAAATAGCAGTCCTGGAGAGATTCAAACTCTCTGTGTGGCTCCAGCCAAAATTAGTGCTGATTCTCAGTATCTCTGAAAATCAGGTATGTTGCTTTCTCCTTGCACCCCGAATACCACAGTTCCCTTCTTTTAACCTCACATGACACAGCATCTTAGAAACCCTTACTGGCATTTTTCAAAACATTTAGATGTTCCTTTATTTTTGTTCTCATTTCCTGCAAAGGGAGCCTTGGACCTCTCCACTGGAGACTTTGAAAGGAACAGGTCCTCTCAGAGAGCCTAAATTATTTTTTTTTATAGGCATTCATTAGTACTCATTGTTCATCACAATTACTTCTTCCTGTTAGGATTTTTGTAATTATTGTTTGGTTTCACCCTGGGTTTGCTCAGATGCATTTCAAAGAGAGTGGGAAAACAAGTCTTATTTGCAAGAAGCCATTGTTTCTCCTACTGGGAAAATTTAGGCTGGGATGTAGTTCAAGGTTAAGACACCTAAATTTAAGTGCCTATATGTGAAGTAGGTGCCTAAATTCCCCTAAGAGACAGAGCTTGGAGAGTGATTTACCTTACCCGTGGCTGGCAGCTGAATTACTGTGTAGGGGTAGGATCCAGAGCAGGCATTTGGGGGCTTTGGGGTATCCCATGTGGCCCCTTGCTGCTGCTGAATCTGGAGCTGATTCCCTACCCTTAATACTGAGCCCAGCTTGTGGGATTGCATGGGGCAAGGAACAGGCACCTGCTCCCAGGCACTGGCGTCCCTATGCCCAAGTCTATGTCCCCTGGCTCCCAGGCACTGCTGCCATGAAATGGCCTTTGACATTCAATAGCAGCACATTTGGTACCAGTGTTTGGAAAGCTCAGAGTTTACCCTCTGACTCTTGTATAAACATCTGCCACTTTACAAATAGTGCTGATTTGTTATTTTTATTATTCAAGCACAGATAGCCGTGGTTTATTATTTTTCAGATACAAAAAGGTCTTTACCATTTTGACAAGAAAATTTGCTCTCTGACCCTTTTTGTTTCTGTTTCTTTTCCTTTTGTGCTGTAACACAGCCATCTCTTTGCTCTGCGATCCATAGTATTTTTCCAGAGTTTTGATAGGACTGTGTATGAGGGATAATACTTGTTTGAATTACTTGCCACTACCAACGGGGAGGTAATTTCTTATCTTAGTTGATACTGTACAGAGTGCAGTTGTTGATTGCAGTGCAACTGTGAAGTTAAATTTAATCAGAGAGCTATAGCTTTCTGCACATATTTCACAGATATCTGAATGCCTTTTCTGTTCTTTCCTGCTTCAGTCTGTGCTGACAACCACTGCCCCTTGGTCACAATAACACAATATACACACAGGAACAGTGCTGCAATCCACACACGTTTTTAGGAAAGATGGTTTTCGCTGAAGGCATGAAGATTTCACTGGGTAATGCAAATTGCTTCCGGACAAAGACATCCTAATGAGACGTTGCTGATAGGTCTCCTGGTTCTACAATTAGTGTTCCTCTTTCAACAAAACTCTGGAAGCTGTCGAAGGAGAATGTCTAATTATCCCATGAAGGATTAAACAGCTACCCACATCCAAACATTTACACTAATGAGCATGTTCACAGAATTTTCCTGATTAAAACACTTTTTTTCCCAATTACATGCTCAAAATGCTCCAAAGTGCTGTTGAAAATACAGCAAGGATTAAAATAAGAGAGACAAGGGGAATAAGGAGACACTTCAAAAATAAACACTTTTAGATGGAGAGATTCTGAGAGCTGCCTTCTACTCACCTCCTTATTTTGCTGAACTCCCCATTTCCTGTCACACCGCTGGGCAGCGCCTGCTCAGAAGCACATGTCCCACACGTTCCCCAGTTTGCATCCCACAGCAGGCTGAGAGGACAGGGATGCAACAAGCATTTCTTCTGATGGAGATTTTAATATGATGTGACCTTCTGGACTATGTTCAACAATGTACGTTCATATGCCCAAAACCATTGCATTCAATTTCATGCTTATCATAACCACAATTAAAGCTTAGCTTCGTAAGATTTTTTTTTTTTTGGTTGACTAAGTGGCAATGGTATCTTTGGGAAGCGGTACAAGTAAACACATAAAGCACTTGTCTAGTTAAAGACAGTTAATTAAATCAAAGGTGCTGGGCAAGAAGTGTAAGCACAATGAAATCATCAAGGGAAAGAAAGGACATTTCTAGAATATTGCTCCGACAGCAGTAAAATGCCCATAAATGTAATCCAAGTTTAATAGCCTGCTGTTTCCAAGATCACACATGTGAATGTCACCAAAGCTTGCAGGATGCAGTTAAGCTTTATACACATTCCTCAAAGATGTGGCAAGACAGAGTCCCAGGAACTTGGTTCCCATAAAGTAACTTCACAGGCGCTGCACACTGGGGCCTACTTTCAACCAACCTCATAAACGATAGGCGGTGGAATGTATTTACGAGCAAAGGGCCCATATAAATGTGATACAGCAGCTGAGTGTGTGTATATAAAACAGTGACAAGCAGGTAAATAGCCATTACCTTTGACATTTGGCTCCGTAAAGACCTTCATAAATAACTAATAACTCCATTTTAAATATTAACAGCACAAGAGTCTGCATGCTGATGATTTCTGCCTTTTATAAAGGATATTTATTTAGTTCATGCCTCAAGTAAATTGCACAACATCCCTCACTGTATTGTAGTATATAATCTAGCGTGGTTATGACATTTCCATTTTGTAACACCACAAAAGTGATTGTTTAAAGGAAGTAATGGGATATCTTACTTCCATTTGCAACTCTCAGGACACTATGTGCCAGCACTGGTTTTATAACACACATACTTCAGGTATTCTTTTCTTATTTAGACAGGGAAAAAAATGGATTGAATTTGGCTTGCAATCTTCATTGGCTCCTTGATTTGGAAAAATGCCTAACAGAGACTCAGCTGAGATTATCAGTCCATTTCCATTTGTGACATTATACAAACATGGATCTCAAACCAGGACTGAAATCTTCACAGTTATCAACAAAGTCCTGCCTGTCTCCACTGGAACCAGGCTTTCAGCCCAAGCTGATAATGCTACTACAGTCATCACCATGATGCATGGCTCTACAATACTCTTTGTCATGTCCTCTATCGATCCTTTCTATCCTGAAAAATATTCTATTATCAGCAGATCCACAGAATACCAGCTCAGTCAGACATTTTGATTTAACCCTTGGTGCCTAAAAGAATGCTAACTTCACAAAAAAATCTGTTGACACTGACAAGCTCCTTTCACTTAAAAGGTGAAATGAAACAAGTGTCCAGGTCTCAACTGCCTAAAAAATTCCTTAACAAAATTAAATACAATAAATAATTCCTCGATTTCTGAAAGCCCATTCAAGATAGTGAATCTATGCACTAATTCATGAAGACTGCAGTTTAAATGTGCAGCAAATCTGACTATAACAAATTCTCCCCCTGGGGTTTGATTCTGCCAGGCTAACGCTGACTACTGCCTTGCTCTGTGCATAAGTCCCAAAAAGGCAGCTCTGAAGGGTGATGCTTGCAGGACCTGTCCTGCTGACAGACAGGCTCCAAATCCTGACACCTCCTTTGGGACGGGGGACAGAGAAGGAAATGTGCTCCACTTCAGTAATAGCATCTGCATTTAAACCCATGGGGACGTCAACGAGAAGCAGAACTACCTTTTATTGACACTAAAGTTTATCAGGCAGTTATCAGGCAATATCTCTATTGCTACATAAAGTAGCTTTTGGTTTTGCTCTTTTTAGTGTCATCTTCCAGTTGCTCACAGCCAGCCTCTATAAGGCCACCAGCGAGGAGGAATTTTTTTGAGCAAATTCTCACAACTGCTTTTATCATGACTTTAAGTTTGATTTCTATATGGTAAGCTTTATGAGTAGACATGACTAGCAGACTTTCCTAACACTGAGCATGGCCACTGAGTCCCTTTCTCTCAGTCGGTGTAGCACACCAGTTGGTGTAGTAATAGGAGCCAGGCGATGTCTCCGAGCTGGCTGGTCACTGCAAACAACAGCTGTGCAGCAAAGTCTCCCATCCTAAACCTGACATGTTTGAAATAACATTATATTCAGCCTGAAATGCAAAGGGAAGATTATGGCAATGCACTCTAGATAGGATTAGAAAAATCAGTTGAGTATGTTAATAAGATTACAGTTTTCTTTGATGGCAATGACAGCACTAAGACACTCATTGGAGCATGACTGAAAGCTTGTGACTGCTCGGCATATATTGAAACCATAGCAAACTTCATTAAACTGTCAAGCATCAAATCTCTGGTACTACTGAGTTTACTGTTTGTGCAAAAGCTATAGATCTCCCTTGCTGTCTGCAGTTGTTGTAACTTTCTCTTTTAACCATGCAAAAGACAGTCATAATTCTTTCAAAAAAATCATCTATTTTACAACACTTACACTGCCACTACAACCTTTAGCATAATTTATGTAACATTACCACACTTCTGATAAGGTTGGCTAGATAGTAGATGACTTTGAAAAAAGGAAAGGTAATCAGGATACTGATCAGGACATGTTTAACATATATACTTGATATTTCTTCAAGAACACAAACCTGGGACTGAAAATCATAAATGTGTCCTCAGCTCAGTAATATTTTATGATGAAATCTGTAAATGAAAGATAAAACATGTTTTACTACTGAGTGCAATCTTCTAAAATGCCCCAGCTCAGTAATAAGTTAGGAAATATTTTTGCAGGTAAAGAATTGCATTGACATGTAGAAAACTCAGGAAAAAATGTTTCCAGAATAAATAATGTTTTGTAACTCTTTATTATCTGTATAATGTTTTCCAATTTTTTTAAATGAAATGCATGTCTAAATTAAATTTTTAGACAATACCAACTGCACGCTGATGTCCCTCCAGAGTTCATTCTAAAATGTAGACTTTCATGATAAAAAGGCCTTCTTTTACTTAAATCTGTGAGAAAAATTAAAAAATACCAGATTTATTGATTTTGGCCCTTATATGTTTCTATAGTGTTTTTGAGGGAGTGGATTTGGCAGATGAAACTGTCCTTATATTATGAATGAAATGATTTAGTGATTTTTCTATTGGGAAACCAATTAGGAAAAAGCCAATTAGTAATCATTAAAATTTACTAGAGCAAACTTAACGTTATTTTCACAAATTATTCTTCAAAAGACAAACTAAGTCAGACATGCAGGCTAAATTGCTTGAGACTTGTGGCTACACCCAGTGCAATACACTGTGACCCCAGTTCATTGGCAAACATAGGTAGATGGTTAGATTCTTCCCCATACAGTAGAATTTATCTATATGTGTAAAATCCCTTAAATCTTCTAGTAAATAAGACCTAAGGCATGTTTCACTGAATAGGACTTATGAACAGCCTTATTTCCTGCAGTGTATAGGTAGGTAGTGTCGGGATGTAAGAAATGTGGGTGGCTACGGAGAGGTTCGGTCCTGGGAACAGATTTGTTTTGTTTTCAGCAAAGCTTTTTGGGCTTTGTGACTCACTTAAGGACTATTTTAAGGCTTGGTGTTCTTCCACACTTTCTTAAGTATATTCTACATTAAACAT
Source organism: Apteryx mantelli (assembly GCF_036417845.1). NCBI lineage: Eukaryota > Metazoa > Chordata > Aves > Apterygiformes > Apterygidae > Apteryx > Apteryx mantelli. Next base: position 101,944,839 of record NC_089980.1, read on the forward strand.
GAACTAAAATAGATACATGAGCAGCTTACCATAGAAATAGTGAGTACTGCAAGCTGAGAGTAGAAGAAAAGCATTACTTTTAACCACGCCAAATCCTGCCTACAACTCGGGAGCTTATCTGAGTTCAAGTTAAAATGAGATTCGCAAACCTCTGCTGAGGAATTAAAAAAACACTAGGAAAAAAAGCCTTCCACATTTCCACAGAGACCAGCTTCTTGAGCGTTAATTCAGGGCCCGGGAAGGGGCTAGAGCAATGGCTGCTACTAATGAAACTGTGGGAAAGCTTTAGGTATGGAACAGAAATTTGGGGGAAAGAGATTAGAAAGCAGGGACAGATTCAGCGTGAACCGAGGAAGAGGAAAGAACCTCTGGTGAAAAGGAGGTGTCAGTGAGAACAGGAAGCTATTAGGGAGTCAAGGGACAGTTGGCCCCAGGAGGAGCTGGGGAGGTTGGGAATATATTTAGAAAACTCAGGCTGGGCTGGCTTTGTGAGTGATGGGACTGTTGTATCAGACTGAAATCAAGTGAGACAATTAACAGTTGTTCCCTTTGCTTCTGACCAAAGTACAGTTATCCTGGAAAGCCATCATTTTATTTACACATAAGCCAAGAGGTGAAATTAAAATTTCTTATAGCTAAAATTCAAAAGGAGAGGAAATGGAATTCTGTTGCCAAACTGTTTGTGCAACGAAAGTAACTATAAATGAAAATCGAGTCCAGATTTGCTATAACCCAAGTTTAGACTACTGCTTCAGAAGTGTTTACCTGCATGCATACATGCATACACACACACACACACACACACTCTCTTGTATAGTGTAAGTACCCCTACTAGACACTCCTATATGGTCATTTAAAAATTTTGGGACTCATGAACTTTCCTGTTTCAATTCAAACTTTCTTTCATACTTTCAAAGGAAATAAAATCAATGCAGTTGTTTACCTTGCTTATTTTTACACAACTTAGGAAAAAGCAAGATGGCAAGGTGTCCAGAAATGTGATTGGGGAAAATCTCTGAAGAACAAGCTCCTTAAACATGCTTAAACATCTTATTCTATTTTTACATATTCTTTAAACTTTTCTTCACACCACTGATCAGTATGTTGAAATACTGTCTTTACTGATTACAAAAATCATATCCACCAAAATTACAATGCCATAATAACATAACCATGACAATATGGTATGGTCACAGTTTAACCTTGGATTTCATTACTAACTAAAAGCAATCAATCAGGCACAACAGACAGTTTAACTTAAAAAAAAATCTTCGTTATTCTTGCTAGCCAATAAGCAGTTTATTGGAGTCCCAGAAAGCTTGAGAAGAGAATGAAATACAGCCTTCTACTGTCTGCTCTAAATATTAGACCACAGTGTCCCCAAAAAGAAACCAAAAATACTTGCACTCTCAAACACATTGCAAGGGAAAAAAGCTGGAGCTCCCTGAGAATTGTTTTTATCTTCCACAGAAAATCTGTTGTGGCCCCAGGCAACCTGCTTTGCGGGTATTCATAAGCTGCTCATTTTTAGGGAGTTTTTGCTACAGCTTGAAATACAAGGCTATAACTCTTTCAGGGAACCAATTATTTTGAATCTTCTGAAGCTCTGTCGGGAGTAAAACCCGACCACAGGTCTCCACTCTTCCAGATCGCGTGCCCATGTTACAGCTGATGCAGGTGCAATGCAGCAGCTGGGCAACGTTGCGGGGCCAGAGTTGAGGAGAGGTGCATGTTACTGCAGGGGGAGAGCAAGGACTTCCAGCAATTCCCAGCAGGTGACTGGGATTCAGCAATGCAGTGCGGCAACTTGTTCTTGCATTTGAAAGCCCTCAGCAGAGAGCAGCTCCTTATAATTGATATTTTTGAAGAAATACACAGTTCATGTTGTTGTTGTGATCCCAGGAAATATGGGAAAGCTGAGCTCTGTTGCTAATGCATTCTTTGCTCAAGTCCAAGACAAAGCAAGTAGGAACTTAATCTACAGGTACTTCTCTCAGTTAGAAGTGATCAAAGAAGTAATTGAATTAAGCAGACAAACAGCAGCTATATCCCCCTAAGCCCAAATGGGACTTGCTCAAAGAGCAAGTGCTGATAATGCATCAGCTGTGATAAAACTGATTAGGCTGTTGACTGGGAGAAAATTGGTCCTCTTTTGCTGTTACATTGATCAGATCCTTTAAGTCTATTAATTCTTTAAAGCTGTGTTTGGGTAACACCTGGAGCACTTCAGGACCTATTCTTTGTAAAATAACCTAAGTAAAGACACAGATGCAATACACAGAGATTAATGAAACAGAAACTGGAGTCTCACAAATAGGGTATGTTTCTTCTATCAAAAGTGAGGTGAAAGTCATTAATGAGTTGTCAGATGAAACGAAAGCCCAGGAACACAGGCGGGGGAAGAGGTGTTCTTTTGTAAGGTCTTTCATCTCACATCTGAGACACCCTTGGTAGCCGAGCCACAGCTGTAGCTGTGCATGTTACAGCTGGCTGAAGACCAGTCACAGCTAGTTTGTTCCATTTCTTATTTAGGAATGATTTCATTTTGATCTTTTGCTATTATTTCCTTAACAACCACTGAAGAAAAGTTATGATCAGTGTAATCTCCAAACAGATGTTTGACTGTAACATTCAGGTGACATCCTAAAGACTATAATCATCGTCCTACTGTCTCTTGGCCGCTCTTTGTTAGTCCTCAGGAGTCCTGCAGACAACAATATCCAAACTACACAAATGCTGTGTCACTTTTCCTTCCTGTTTACAAAAAAGCATACATATGCACAGATAAACTTAGTGCTGTTGATTATTGTGCAACTGGCCTTTAGAGAGAGGGAGAGAACATCTGGAGAATAATAATTTTAGGTTCCTGCCTTAGCTGTGAATGTGGAGAGGCAGAGGATAGAAACCAACGTTGTTTTGCAGGCATCAGCTTTCTCAGCAGCATGCATGGCAAGCAGCACTCCAAGATCACAGACAAATGAAAAATTGAGCAGAACTAATTGAACACTAAAGGGCAGGATGAAGGGCTAGAGTACACAGCAAGGGAATGCAGAAACATGGGAGAACCATTCAGGGCATGCTAACCATAGGGCAAGTAGCATAGCCCATACTCTCTTCCCCCCTGTAAACTTTCAGAGGAACAGTTGCTAAGGAAATGGACTTTGACATCAGAGTGAAGTCTAGTCAGGATTTTCAAAAGTGCCTAAATGCTACAGGAATAAAAGTGTCATTGGCTCTCAGTAGCATTTGTTCACAATAGTGTTTGTTTCAATAGTGTTTACTCAAAGTTACTTAGGGGCTTTAGAAATCCCAGCCTACTTGTCCTAGGTACCCACACGATCTTCGTGACTACAGCATCTGAGCACCTCACTGTCTTTATTGTATTAATCTTCCCAGCACCTCTGGTAAGCAGACATAAGAGCTATAGTAGCTGTTTCATAGCAAGTGGTGAATGGCAGCACAGAGTCTAAAGGCTAGAACTTAGGCACTATGTCACCCAGTGCTATGAAATGTAACATGAACCTGGCAGCATCCACAACCCGAGGTTAGATGCTCATCCTCTCTTTTAACAGTGTAGGGGGAGGCTCAGGGGCATACTGAGGTTGAGCAACAGCAGCATCTCTCACAGATACCCAAACTAGCACTTCAGCTGCACCAACACTCCCTGCACAAGGTATATAAAGTAGTACCAGCAAACAGCAAGCAACTGTCCTGCCAGCTCTCCCCCAGCGATCGCAACACACTGGGTGCTGAGGGGACACCTCACCACACCTGAAGGGTTCGAGGACTTCTGATGAATCTGAAGGCTCACCCTCGCTGCACACAAACCTCTCTGTGTATCTAGTGAGGGCCTTCTGAAGCCATGTCAGCTCCTAGTCCCCACATTTTGTTGGGAAGCTTGTTTCAGGCACCGTTCCTTGGGCCACTGGCTGAATTCCTTTGGAGCCTTTTCTCATTTCCAAGCCAAATTTATTCATCTCTTTTCCTCTCCTGCCAGTATTATAATTTAACTTAAATAACTCTTTTATTTCCCTATTATTTCACACCATTTTTTTCCATTAAGGTTCTGCTTTCTTCATTTCACTAAGCTAAATAAGCCACTCTCTTCCAATCTCCGTGTGAAAGATGGAGTCTCCATTGCCTTGATCACCCTTAGCGTCCTTCCTCACATCTGTTCCAGTTTATCTTTTTTTTTAAACACAGCTGATCAGAGCTGGAAGCAATTCTCTAAACAAAATCATACATGAAGCCTTAGCACAGTGGTGCTAATGTTTCTCATCTCTACTGGAAAGATGTTGTCTGTCTCATCCTAAAACCTGACTAGACCTTTTTTAGTGCACATTTTGTCTGTGGTTCATAGCTCTCCTACAGTTAGGTTCAATTGCTCTGAGAGTCAAAAGACAGGGCTGCTTTGCCTCTGGCTTCTTATTTTATGTTTAGCAGCCTTGCAATCAATACCTAGTTTATTCTTCTCTTTTTCAGGCTTTACCCACTAGCATCTTTTTCAAAAGACGCCTGTGGGCACCATGAGAAAGCAAGGGCAGGAGGAAGAGAAAAACCTTCCATCCCCTCTGACTCTGCTTCTGAACAAAGTGACTGTTTTGTGGAAAACTCTCCCCCTTGTTCTCGAGCTGGGACTCGGGAAGCCCTGGTTTGTAGGTCAACAGGGCTTACACTCAATGCTGAGCTTGATTCTGGGCTTGTGGAGGAACAGGGATCCCTACCACTAAAAACTTACATCTTCAGAGACTGCTGGAGCTCAAAGTGTAAGAGACAAGTTGCAATGACCACAGCAGGGCATCTGTCTCATTTTAGCTGTGATGAATTCAGGCCTATCTTGAGTATCACAGGGAGCCCAACATAGCGAAGCAGCTCAAAACTGGTTCCCCCAAGTCTTAGGCTCGCAGATGTCCTTCCTTTTTGAAAGCACAGAAGATTTTCTGCAAGCTCGGAGGTACCATGGCTACTTTTTTACTCGGTGGGAAGAGCAAAATCCCTCTCCTCTCCCCTGTCCTCACTTAGGAAGGAAAATGCTGGAAGGGAATACTTGGTTAACCCTGCTGATTTACAGGATCATATTGCTAAAACCAAGAGAAGTTTTATGTCTCTCTGTATTTTGGGCAGGTTCCACCGAGGGAAAAAGACTGAGTCAGCCCCATTTACTTTTTTACCAGTTTAATCAGAGCCTTCTGACTAAACGACAGCATATAGCAAAGGAGAGTTATATGCTTTTGAAGTGCATTTGGTCTAGCGTTCAGAGCAATTCCTAAGGGGTACAGGCAGCTCTTGATAGTACAGTGACCCAAAGGCTGCTCAAAATTTCTCTAAGGGATATGCCCAAGTGTGATAAGAAACAGCTCCTTGGAACTCCTCATCTTCTGCCACGTCAGCAGGCTGGACAGTTACTCTATTTTTTCATATTTTTTTACTACAATTTTCTGTGGGAGTCCACAATCCAGTTTTAAATAGCTATACGTAACCTTGTGGAATATATACCCAGGCACTTTATAAAACTTAAAAATCTAAGAAAAGGACTGGATATAACAGGAATACCAAAGCTGCTGTGGTGTCTGGTGCCAGCCTTCCTATGCTTCTGATGTTAAAAGAAAACAAACAAAAAGCAAACATAGCAGAGAAAGTAAAAAGTAAAAAGTAAAAAGTAATGAGCGTACTGAGATATGGTTTGATACAGGTATCAGACAAGTGAGCTGTAAATTGTTTGGCTTAGCTCTTAATTTAACAAACTTCTGACAGTGAAAAGTGTCTTTGATCTCAACAAGGGAACAAAGGTCTTTGGCATGGAGATGACTAAGTGTGTTTGAAGAGAGACACATCCTGTGCCTCTTGCATAATTACAGAAAAGTAATCAGAATGGAGTTCTTTGGTGGGCTCTAGACACCTTTGATGGAGGTTGCACAAGGAATTGACTAGACACCGTCTGGTAGGACTCTCTTGCATTTGTTAAGATATTTATTGCCATCATTGTTTTGGAAAAAGAGGTTTAGGTGTGAGCAGAGATGATTATGCATAAAATATATTTAGAACTTACTTGTAAGTCAATCAAAGTTTTATTTCACAGAGTTTCTTGACAACGTTCCTGGAATTGCTTTGGCATGTTAATTGAAAAGGAAAATACCTTTATCAGTGAAAATCCAAACTTTTCAGCTGAACTATTTGAAATGACCTGGGAAAGAACAATGTGTATTATATCTCTGGGACGGCAGTAACTAGGCACATCCCATAACTGATCACATCAAAGTTTCCTTTAGGATTAAAACATCCAGTGCACTGAGATCTGACCTCTTTCTATAGCTAAAAGAATGTTTTGACAACAAGACTTTCCACTCTGTATGCAAGGTGGAATCCTGACTTTTGTTAATTGGAGCAGCAGACACTAAACCTAGGTGGATCATGGCTACTGTTTCTTCTCCCAGTGGCCTTCCTATGCATACCATATTTTTATTGCTGTTATTGTTGTCAGTAGAAATACTACTCACCACTATCTAGACAAACTGGAGGACAGCGCTAGTACGTCAGACACCTCCCCTTTTAAGTCATTGAGCAGCAGTTTAAGTGGGAGAAAACACCAGATCCACCAGTCATGCTGGTGTCCCCAGCCACCGGGCCCAAGAAGACTATTAGTGACTGAGAAACAGTCGATGTCACAGCCTTAAATTACTGTGTCTTGATGGCCTTCAGTAACACCCCATAAAAGACCCCCAGAAATCTTTCTCCAAACACAATGCATCTCTCAGGAGTGTAACGTAACAGGCGTGTCCTCAGCCAGGCTGCAAGTAAGCCCAGCACATCATAAAAAACACAGTTCATAACTTGCTGCTTCCCATTTCATCACATACTCACATACTCACATGTGCACACATCTGGCCACAAATGTGTGGCAGCTGTTACCGCTTGGGTTAGTGCTGTGGGACAGACAGTTCTGTGCAGCAGCGGGCAGGAGTCAAGATCTGCAGTGGTTTCATGGGAAAGGAAAGGAGGCAGCACAGTGTGATCCAGCAAAAGCAACTTGGTTATGCAATGCTCATCAGCATGTCCAGTGTCTCACCAGATGTGTAGTAAAGAGATGAAACGAAGGCAAAGAAACAGCCTGAGGTTCCCATGTATGTTTAAAATTGCTGGCAAGCAGATCCACAGAAGAAGCAATACAAGTAGTATGAATTAAGCTTCCATGAGTTACACATTTTTCTGGGTGTAAAAAAAACCAAACCTTCCTTAATTCAAAAATAGAGAGAATCAGCAATACAGAACATGCAAAATAAGTTAGTAGTTCACTCCCAGATCCAGCAGGCTGTGACAGCCCCATTCTTGTTCCTGTCTGTGCTTGAGCTCTGTGACCCATAAACCGAACTGATGATTTCTCCAAAACCTCAGTCTCTGGCCTATTCATCTACTTTTTCCTAGCTGTTCTTGGGTTCATTTATAACTTTATTTTTGTTTTGTTGACACAATGTTGTTGGTCATCCATGGCCTCTGTTCCCAAACATTTTCCACACTAATTCTGGCCTTAGGATCCTGCCTGCCCTCCTCCTCCTCGTTACGTGCCTGAGCTAACAATCTTTTCTTTCACAGTTCACTGGGTCTTGTCCAGTTCCCTCATACTTTTCCAGACCCATAATCTAGCATGTTTTCTCTGCTCTTATCCTCTATCAAAAGTGAGCTTTAGCTCCAGAATAAAGCAGTGTTTGCATTGCTTCAACTTTTTACCTATTGAGGGGGTTTTATTACCTTCTGTCCTAGACTTTTCCTCTGGCCTTTCCACTGTTGCCATACTGGTGCAAGATCACCAAGGAAACAAAATTCCTTAGCGCTACTAATCTTTACTACCACTTGTTAAGCCGGATCTGCTATTCTCCTTCAGCAAAAACAAACAAGACTTATTCCAGCCTTGCTCCCAGGTCAGATGTTGCTCGGCGTGTTTGCCTGCGTGCCAGGCGTAGGTATTGAAAGACTGTTTTCAAGGCAGTAGGGCTCATGGTTGGCCCTGGGCGCCCCAGTGCGTTTTTGGGAATCCTTCCCAACATGCATGTGGGCTCCATACACGACCTCCCAGCACGGATGCCTGCCCATCTGCCCCTGACAGTAGCTGCTACTGTTCCCTAGAGCTACCAGCTTCCTGCAGCACCAAAAGCAACCCTTGCACTGCTCGTCGCTGCCAGGACGTCAGCTGACCACAGCAGGAACTGCTGGGGCAGGGAGGTGGCTGAACACAAGGGTTGATGGAGAAAGAATAAGGAGAAGAAATCACTGCTGCTTCTCAATCCGGTACATGCATGGGTTCCACAGTCTGCAGAGGTGCAGGTGCAGCTTTGGGACAGGCTTGGGTTGTCCCACTAAAACTTGCCTGTGTAGCAAGGATCTACAAAGGGTGACACAGGGGAGGCAGAGCAACCCAGGAGCCAGGTATCTACCCTGGGCATATTCAGGGCTGTGTATATGAGGCTCAGTACTATGTTGCCTACAGGAACTCCTTTAACTTATCTCCTTTTATTAATCACTTTTTAAGCATTTTGCACCGCTAACTTTTTTTTTTTTTGGGGGGGGGGAGGGAGTTCCTCTTTCTAGATCCATGGCATATCTTCTTTCTCCTGAGTGAACTTCTCTTGCTGACTGGAGATCTCAGTGGAATTAAATGTGTAACCAGGACATTCCCAGTTATTATTATTATTACTACCAGCAACACATGTATCTCTGGCTTCACCAAGCCACAGTGTCCTCTGCAGAAGATGCCCCTCCGGGACTGACTGTTGTTTTCTTGTTAATTTGTGCCATGTTTTTACTGTAATTTTGCCCAGAGGAGGTCTCAAGAACAAAGCTGGTGCATTTTGTACAGGACAGCTTGCCTCAGCAAACATGCATGGTGAGCATCAGTTTTACCTTTCATCTTATTGCCTTTCCCTGTTTGTATCAAAACTTAAAGTGGAATTGGGGGGGGGGGGGGGAATACCATAAAATAATACTTCAAAAAAATGCAGTGTGAAAAGGTTGCTACTGGTTTCTAGCACAGGGATCTGAATTAGAAAACTTCAAGTATGCATACATCCCCCAAATGCTATAAAAGATCAGTCCAATCATATCTACCACACAACCAACTCTTTTATTATAATTGGAAGCTATGTAGGTCCAGACCTTGGATTTTTTTTTAATACTTTCAGATATTTTGCAAGCTCCGGAATGAAGTGCTTGCATAAATACTGCTTGCAACAGGGCTTTTCAAGAAATATATTAATCTTACGTGATCTGCCAAAGTGAAAAATTCATCTATCTTTCCATGAATTTCATACGATTTTCCTGTATCTTTTGGCATGTTCATGCAATATGAACACTTTATGCTATTATTTTTATTATTATTTTGTAACCTGGGTAGAGCTCTCAAGACTTTAATCCTGGTAACTCAATTCACTTACTGCAGTGAAGCCACGGACCCATGTAAAAAGTTGCAGACTAGAAGCCCTATAAAAGACTAGATAAAAACTCATTTCTCTCTGCAAAGCACTGAAGATGCAAACATGTTTGGGTCCTGGTGCTGGCCCACAGGCTTCCCCTTCAGGACAGGGGATACAATGAACCGACCATGGTGCCTACCATTAAGTGTGCCCAGCCACGTGCACAGGGACTGCACACTGCCTCACAATTTTGATACACAGCAATATTATTGCAGAAAAATCAGAAGAAATCTGACAGCTGTGGGACACAGGGTGACACAGCATCTGGGAGGAAGTAACTGTTTTGCCACCATGGCACCTCTCAACACTGCAGGCAGCGCAGCATGTTGAACCAAGAAGAGGGAGTGGGGCTGTCAGGGTAGTGTTTCTCTATCTGCTCCCAGGCGTTTGTCCCATCCCGGATCTGGGGCGCCCACCCTGCCACCACCGTCCCGGCATGTGACAAGCACCAGCACCGCTGCCGGGCATTGCAGGATGAGATTTCCACAGGAGCCAGGCAGGAAAGCAAGGAAAAAGCTCTGCCGTGTTAAACATCCCGGCCAGATCCCAGCCGATCGCCACCTTCGCTTTCAGAGCCGACAAGTTGCAAATACCCTTGGCTGGGCTCGTAGCACTGGTTTCCTCTGGTATGTGAGAGGCAATGCCTGAAGCTTCCTCTTCTCAGAAGGCCCCATTCAATTCAGCAGTAATTACATGTTTGCTGCAGCATGTAAAAATAGAAATACATGGAGATGATAATCCCTCCCTGCAAGCCCAGACATTGTTGCTTAGGGAATGACTAATCAGAAAGACTAACTCCCATCATATTCTCTTGCACATTTTTCATTTTTAGCTGTACCTATGCTGCAAGCTGATGGCAGCCAAGTCTGAAAGGCAGTGATGAAAAAAATAAATCAAGGGCTTTGTTTAAACAGATTTTTCTTTTAAAGAAACCATGTCAATTTGGAAATCATACATCTGCATGAAAATATTTTTAGCTACCATTACTACAAGTCTCTGTAGCTGTAGATCCCAGCAAACAACCCAAAACATAATCCCTCTTTTCCAAAACATTTACCTGGTAGAATTTCCAGCATTTAGTACATTGGCAGAAACTTGGTACTTTTCTCTTGTGTGTGAGGATTTGTTCACACAAGCAAAAAAAGAGAAGGCAAAAAAACATTACAAAAGCAAAAAACCACAATGGTGAAACTACCAAAGTGGTTGGTGGGGCTTCAAGCTCATACAGCAGAACTTAAAACAACTTCATTTTTTGAAAAAGAGATCTGGGTGTCAAGTCAACATCAAAGAATTAATTACGTAATTTGCTAGACAGAGTTTTGGACATTCCCACACAAAGTGCCTCCTGGGGAGCCACGGGGCAGACGCGTTTGGGAGTCTGGCCATGCTCCTGCGTGCTCTCTCTGCTGCGCCAGCCTTATCTCTGCCTAGCGACACACGCGGGCCACGTTTCAGCAGGTGGCTCTGAAAGACCTCTACGTGATCATCCCATGGCTCTGAATTACCAGAGAAGCTTCCTGTTCATTTTTTCCCTTCCAACAATGAAGCAACAAGGAAGGGAAGGGGAGGCAAATGAATTAAGCTGAACCTTGGTAAAACATACAGACTTCATCCCAGCAAAAAAATACACTCAGACTGTATAATATATATCAGACTGAGTAAATATAATACAGACATGTATCAGTATATAACATATACTGATAATATAACACCATAGCAAGCTTGAACTAGAAGTGTGAGTGATTAAACTGTTTTTTAGGTGATTGAGCTGACAGTGTTCGGGGAGAAGTAAAAGTCCCCTTGAGGTAGACAAAGCTCCTCAGCTGTTCCCAGATGCAACTGTGTCTTTCCCTAGGATGGACCAGTAGCTTCTGACTGAGGCAAGGATCCCATCCCAGCTTATTGCATGACCTATAACATTTCCAGCACATCAGTGCCATTGCACAAGCAACAGCAAATAACTTGGAGACAACTGAGGGAGATCATGACGTTTGCTTGCAAGGGACCTCAGCCGCTGCTATTGGAAAGCTTCCTTGATGCAGCTCAAGTAGCACAGCTCCATGCCACAGAAAAGTTGAATTTAGGGCCCGCTCCATTTGCAATCCCCAGATCAGGGTGCACCAAGCCCCCTCCTGCTGCAGCGAGTGCAAAGCTCACTTGGACATGGCATGGCAGGCATCGCTGTGTGGTGGCAGACATGCACCGAAGAGTCTGTGCAGGGCTGGGGCACAAGACCAGCAGGGCCAGGATGCACCTGGCACGCTGCACATCCCCTCTGCTGCTCAATATTGTAGTGGCACTCTTCCCCACCAAGCACAGGTATTTTTCTTTGCAGAAGGTGCCTGAATTCTCCCCACCAAGCACGTGCAAAGCCTGACCAAACACACCACACGTTGCTAGGTGGGTGCATGCAGCTGCTAAGGGGAAATCTTGGTCAGACCACAGTTTCAACTAGATAATGGCCTTTTGTTTCCAAATCTTTGACTGAGTAGAACTGCTAGTTGCTCTTGGCACTTCTGCATAATGATGCCGTTTTGTTCCCATGAGCCCTTGGGGCCCAGCACATTGATGGCTGCACTCAGCAGGGGCAATAACCCACCAGTGACCTCAGCAAGAGCTTCTGCAGGTACCAGCAGGCTCCCATCAGCCCCTTCAGAAACATGCTCCCCATGTTGTACCTACACAATGCTCTGGATAGTAATAGCTGATCCTAGCTTAGCTACAAACCATAAATACCCCTAAGTAGCCTATGATCTCCAATAACCAGCAGAGCTCCTCTTGCCTTTGAGGCAATTTGCATTGTTTCTATTCCCAGGACAGCACCAGAGCTGGGGTCAGCCTGCATAGAACCCGTGGGACCTTGCGCTCTCTTGGAGAGCCCATGGCTGATTCATTTTTATGTTTAATGTCACAGTCCCTGGGAATCTCGCACACTAAATCTTTTTAGTTCTTATGCTTTTTCTTAAGTTCTGCATCCTGCTGCACCAGCTTTGTCATCCACTGATGATGATCATTCGAGCTGCTAGTTAAGGAGCATCTCTCTGAGCAAGGTCTGACCTTACCCATTTCACCCACCTGTCCTTTTCTTTTTCCCAGGGTCCCCTGGGCTCCTGCACCAAGCTTCCCTCAGGGGCAGCTGTAAGAGCTAACCACTGTCTGCACCAGGAGGCCCAAGGCAGGGTCAGTTTGTCCCAAATACAGAAGTCAAAGCAGCACCCCCTTTGGTGAGGAGGGAAGTAGGAGATATATCTAGAAATAAGCATTGGGGAGAGTGAGCGAGCGAGTGAGCGTGCGTGTGTGTGTGTGCACACATGTGCATCTGGAGAAATATGATGAACAACGCCGGTTGTCAGTGCCTGCCTGGATCAATTTGTCCATCTCAGATCTGCCATAACTGGACTCTTACATACTCCTCGGTCTGAACAAAACAGCAAGGACAAAATGGGTTTTCCAGGACTTTCTGCTTCCATTTATACTAAGACAATTTTTTCTCATAGAAATATGACATCCCCAGAACTTGATAGTCAAAAGACAGAGCTGCAGCTATGCAGGCGACACGGACGGCACAACAAGCAGGAAAAGTAAACAACAATCTTAAAAATACAAGTCTGGAAGAAAGACAAGGGCACTGAACTGGTTTAAACATGCTTAGGGATCTACCTGCATGTGTTTGCCTCCGACTTACTGTGAATGCTTCTCTGCCTAAGATTTGTTCTGACTGCAATCAAATGGGCAACTACGGGAATTGTGACTGGCATTTTGGAATAAGATAATTATAATCTGTGCTCAGCAAGTGTGGGTTAGCTTTCACTGAAATAAACTGTTCAAATCTATGATGAATATCAACATTGTAGGCACAAGGGGCAAGGCAGTAAATTGTAGTAGGATGAAATACCTACATTTAATTATGTCAAATTATATAGAATTTGAGAGAGTTTTTCTGATGCATGCTATTTAAAGTTACGCCTAACTGCACTTCCTTGCCTGAATAAAGCAGCTTTTGTTGCAAGCTGTGGGCTTGCTTTGTAGTTTATGATTTACAGTTTCACCACATTTTGTCACTTTCTTGTTTCTTGAATGAGATGCTTCTGAACATCTCATTTCATATAATGGGACACAGCTAGGATGACTTACTATATACAGTGTCTTAAGCATGTGTCGCGTGAAAGGGAGCGACGGAAGGCCCTTCCTTATCTTTATAATTTATGTTTGCCTGCCAGAGCCCCCCTGTTTGAGGACTTTCCCTGGATCAGTTTCGCAAAGTAAAAAGAATCTTTGTAATTTACCTTTGCCTGCCAGAGCCCCCCTGTTTGAGGACTTTCCCTGAGACAGTTTCGCAAAGTAAAAAGAATAAGATTTTATTAAAGCGACAGATACAACAGGGTCGGAATTGCCGTTGATAAATGCACTTGCTGCTACAAATTTTCTTTCTATGAGCTCAAACTACCAATTAAGCGCTTTCAATAATAATATATTTTCCCGGGTAACGTCCGACGTTTGTCGGAGGCGCAAGTCTTACCAAAGAGGCGTCCCTGTTTGGGGGAGGGAGAAGGAGGCTCGCTCGTCAGCCATCTCCGGTGAACAGGTCGGCGGTTCAATTTTCTTCCCTTCCAAAAACCTTAGTGAGCTATCCTCTGTTTTATAGTTGCTGAAGGTGGGATGTGGAAGCGCGGCAGACATACTTCATTGGCCAGATTGCCATTTGCGCGGTTGTTGGGGGTATGCCCCCCTTATTTACGTATCGTTATGCAGCAAAGGGCGTGATTTTTAATATGGTAAGCAGGGATAATGAGGCTAGGGGTGCTACAGGTCAACAGTTAGTCTGTGAGCAGCAATTATTTTTTGGGATGCAACCCTTTGCGGTCAGGGGCGGACCGTGACACCTCCATATCGCTCCCTCCTCCACCGTGCAGCTGGAACAAACTGTCTGGCCTTCACCAGCTAGTTCGTTACTCACGTTGCAAAAGGGTGGTGTGCTTTGGCTGCCACGTACTGTTTTTCCCGTGTGCCCCCTTATCTTTCTCCCTGAATTCTCTCTTGTTCCCACATCATGCATGAGCAATGTGTTTTCTTTTTCCTCCAGGATACTCAACTAATTGGACATACAGTATGCTGAGGTATGTATGTAACACACACACAGTCAGTGGCCAGTGCACGATCAGAGTAAAATTTGTGCACTTCTACATCAGCTGGGTGGGGCCAATATAACAAATCTATGTTTGTGATAATGTTTGATCAAACCAACCAGGAGTACAAAACTAACCAGAGATTGAACCAGAACCAGCTTAGCTCACCATTCAAGTCTGTGTCATTAATGGTGCCCTTGGCCAAGTACCAATTTGGGATACTGCCTCAAGAAACACGTGCTGTGTAACCAGGCTCTGCCTGCTCTGTTAGTGGTAGCACTGTCAAATTACAAAGCAAGAGATCTGTGTTTCAGAAGAGAAGAACACCTAATCATTTCCACCGGGGGCAGAGGAAATGGCAGGCTGGTGAATTCGAAATGGTTGCCACCCACACAGTCCAACTGCACGGGACTAAAAAGTTGCCTTCTGTGCAAATGAGAGCCTAAAACCTTCCTGGTCCGACCTGCTCAGCACGCAGGGTCGCTTAGATAGTGAACCTACAGCAGCACGCCAATAAGGATGCATAATATGCAGGAATGGCAGCTGAAATCTTGCTGAGCCTCAAAAAACACATTTAGTTCATGGTGGTGGCTCAGACCTTTTCTGGAAAAAACTACCTGCATGGAGACATTTTGGAGTCAGTCGCTCCTGCTAGGGCTCCACGGTTTTCCCCCCTCACATGCAGCCCTCAGCAGACTTCCCCTGGCCTGGAGGAACTGGGGTGCCACAACATGAACAAGTCATGTCTTCCTCAACACAGATGCCAGGGCCTGCGTTGGCTGAGCTACCAGCAAGGTGATAAACCTGGGCGCGCTGATGTTTTCCAGCTGTGCTGTACACAGAACAAGCCAGCTGTCAAAGCTGTCACTTGAATACTCAGATACAGCACAAGGTTTCTAAATTTCCTGGCAACTAACTGGAACAGTTAGCACTCATGACCCTTGACATTGCAAAGGATTTTCAGGAGGCATGTCTAGCAATTTTCTCATGATAGTATCAGAATTAATGAAAAGATTAAAGAGCTTCATTAATAAGTAATATGAGAACAAAAGCCCCTTTAATTTAACTATTCCCACTGGTTGAAAAATAAGCAAATAAATCCAAAGGACCCATTTAGAAAAATGGACCCATTTTTCATATCTAGGTAAATGATCATAAGGTTTCATCTATGTTTCATCTGGACAGATATTACAAATAGTGGAAGGAAATGACTAAAACCCAGTGACAGTCTGTCCTTAAAAATAACAATAATCATCAAACTCACTTGGAATAATACTTTGAACTTCAGTCTCAAGAAGCCAGATGCATTCAAGAGCAGCCACACTGATTTCAGTAAGTGTGTATAGATATAGATATACACACACACACAAATATCAATTCGGTTTTGTAGCTGTGCTCCACTGAGAACATTTTAACCATATCAAAAACTTGACCACCCTCCTCCCCAAACCAGCAGGCTGAATGTATATGATTCCTACACTGTCACAATAAAGCTTTGCAGGAGCACAACCAACATCAACCTAAACAGAGTGAGATGGTGCAGTAACAGCAGCAACATAGTCAAATTTATATTGGGTTTGACTTAACCCACAGCACTATAACAGCTAAGGGCTCGATTCTGCTTCCTTTGAAGCCTATGGTAAAACTCTCAGTGATTTCACTGCTAGTAACATGAGATGAATCACAAGTTCTCCACTGAAAGCTAATTAGGTAAAGGACAATTTCCCAAAGGCTCACCTTCTGTATATACCTGTATTACAGCCTAAGTGGATGTCTCAACCTCTTAATGGCAACCCAAACAGTGAATAGCTATAACTCACTAGAAATGCCTCCATCTGAGGGAGCAAGCAATGGAAGAAGAAACAAGAAAGAATGATGAGGTATAAGACGAGGTGGCTACAGGCAGGGCAAAGCAGTTGGGTAGGAGGGTGGGTGAGTGTGCGCCCATGGCAAAACACATGCAGTCCTGTGGTCTTCAGCCACTTCTAACTCAAGTGTAACAAATGCTAAATGAGGAACAGTTCAACAGTCTAGTTAGGTTTTATTACCAGAAGTGAGATAAACGTCAGCTGTTGTAGTAAAAAAAGTAACTAAGTTGTTAGGAAAAGATGGGGTGGGGGGTGTTTCCACTGGAAAGGAATAATGATTAAGGAGGTTGCTTATTCTGTCCTTGTCCTTAATCCTTTTCCTTATCCATGTATTAACGTTTGAATGGCAACCTGCCCACACTCTCTTTCCCAAGTTAAAATGTGTTTTGTGAATAAAATGTAGGACCAGTGGGTTACAATGTGAGAAGCCATGAAGCTATTCATGGTGCACTTAAACAAGGCTGTGCTTTGCTTCCCCCCTCCCTGCCTCACTGCTCTCTGTAGAGGCTTCTTTGACAACCACTGAAGTCAAGCCAGCAGGCATTAGAGCGTTATCGTCACACAATCTTCCTGCTTTTTATGGTGTTTGAATATATGAGCCAAAGACATACGTGACACATATCTCTCAAGTGTTTTCTGCTTCGACTCAAAGCACTGCCCTGCATCAGTCTAAGCAGGAGAGGAGAGCCTGCAGGGCCGGGCTGAAGCTGTAGGTCCTGTTGGAGGCACCCTCCCCAAGCCTCCTGCACGAAAGAGCCAAAAAGTTCAAACAAATCTGGGCTGGACCTTTTCTGCAAAACACTGGGTTAGCAAATAAAGCGACTAGCTGAGTTAGCTGAGCTGTCCAAGCACATGCAAAGCTGTGGTGCTGCACTACAAATGCCTGCAGGTGGTGAGTCATTCAGTGCCTGTCAAGTCCCAGGTCTGCACTAAACAACCATCTTTCTCTAACACCTCCTCTGTGCAATTGTATCCCACCCGCCATGGAGACCTACCAACAGGACATGCTGCTCAAGGCCAGCCAAAGTACGTCTCCTAGTTCACAGAGATGAGCTGGTCCTGGCTCCCTGATTTGTCATGGCTTATTTCCTGCCTGCCCAGTGCCATAGTGCTCCGACTCAGCTCCTGGAGGAGGGCAGCACCAGTCTATGTTGCCATAGCTTGCCCTTGCACAGACTGCTTTGTAACCCTTTGAAGGTCACAGCCCTCATGTCGCCCGTGCTGTATTGCTGACGCAGCTCAAGTGGAGGAACAGTTTGTGCGAGTGCTCCTTAACTGAACTCAGGCAAAATTAAAGTCACCTGAGACTCTGGCATTTCCCCGCACACTGACATTGTCCCTCCTCGGTCAGCCCCTCAGGAAGAGCTGCCTCCAGCCACTGAGGTCCCACAGGCAACATTGGCAGGGCAGCACAGGGGAAGGGTGTAACAGTGCTGTGGCTTTCCTATCTATTTGGCTTATGGCAGAGCCCCGGAAAGTCAAACAAACTGCTTTTGTGCAAAGTGGGGACAGAGCGCTGAACACTGATGTTTGCAGCTCTTGCTGACAGTCAGGCGTGCAGGTAGACATAGCAGTCATGATTGCTCACCCTCCCCACTCCTCCAAGGGCAGCAACGAAGGCCATGCTCTCCAACCACCACTCTGTTCCTCCACAGTCTCTCCCTTCCCTAGCAGGCAAAGTCCAGGTCAGGCCAGGCCCCAGGCAATCCAAACTCGAACTGTCTGAATTTGTGCTAGTTAACCAAAGAGGTTTTGCCTAGAGAGGGAACAACTGTGCTCATCTGCACTGCTTCATTGCCCAAGCCAACAGGGGTGCTGGTAAGGGCTGTGACAATTAGCTGTTGTCACCATCTTCAGCCAGCTCAGGAAGATCAGGTCATGAAAAAACAGTTCCCTGCTTAGTGCCTCTTTTTCTCACTTCTTAAATTTTATTTTATGTTCTGTCTGTAGGCTCATATGGCTTACTGTTCTGGTGATGACAGATGGAAAGTAACCCTAATGTAGCAACTGATTAAAGCAAGGGTCAGGAAGAATCTAACTGAAAAAAATCACCTTCCTCTTGTATTCTTACTTTTGTCATAATACTGCACACAGCAGCATGGCAGGATGGCAGAACAGTGCACTGTCCTTGATTTCAGCTACTCTAAGGAAAACTTCAGAGGTGCAAAACCTTCCAGGCTCTCGTATCCATCTCCATCCTCTTTCACCACTTCCTCCAGACTACAGAAAATGAGAATTAGGTAGCTTGAAAACTACAAAGCTCTCAAACACTATAAGAACAGTGCAAAAACTGGCATAATAAACTTAGACAAATTACGTTTTCAGCAAGTACTCAGCTGCAAGTAAATAGTGTCATACACCGTGCAAGTAAACAGAAATGATTTAATTACCATATAAAAGTAATTAATTAGACGCAGAAATCAACAGGGAGTTCTCCTCAAACACTGGTGGCACATGACTAAGTTTTAGAATATTTATCCACTGACCTACATGAGCAAAAACAGTGCTTGGGGTGGTTTTTACCTATAATTTAGTGCAATTGTTTTGGGTTACCTTCTCCCCCCTACAAGACAGACAAAAGTACGGCTAAGAAAGGCAACCAAAGAACATAAAACCATTATAAAACCATTTCAAAGCAAATAACAAACCCAATGCTTGGGCTGATTCAGTGTTGCATTTGTAACATGAAAACAGACTAATGATCAAATTCATCAATATTGCAAATCAAAATTTTCAATCCTTTTGTTAGAAGACCAGGGACAATTAGGCAATGTTGCGTATGGACTAGGCCATCACTGCTAGTAGCAATAGACCCAGAGACAGACCATCTTCTCCCAGCTTTTTGCTCCAGTTACTGTGTGGCCCTAGCATCCACCTAACACACTTCATATGTTGCTTCTCTGTCTCTTTCATCTGAGGTTAAGTACCTAAATCTCAGTGTCCCATAGGAGCTGTCTGCAATCCCATTACAGTCAGTGGAGAATTAGATCCTGTTGCCCACAAAAGCATCTAGCAACAATGCCTGAGATGACTTGGGGCATGCAAGATTCCTCTGGGCTAGCAGTTATGACTGAGAACCTAAGGGAGATCTGAACCCTTCTAGACTAGCAGCTTAAGGTCAGGCAGGATACCTTACGGCATCTCATTTTGCACATAGCAGTCTTAAATAACAATGCACGGCAACTTAACTAAGGCAGTCAATACAGTTGGTTGAGCCTCCAGAATGAATCAGATTACTCTAAAAATATATACTGGTGAGCTGAACAGCTCTGCTGAGCCATACACACCTATAGCTTGACATCTAAATTTAGGCAGTTCAATCTTGAGCTGAATCCCACACACAGCTTCTGCAGGAAGCAATGGGACTGCAGTCCCTTGTCTCCCATTAACTCACCACTGTTGCTCATGCCTTTTGCTGGACTTGAATCACGTCCTGCCCACATGCTATTTTCAGATATTCAGCAGAAACCTAAAGAGCTGCAGCAACTGACTCCAGCCAGAGGATGTTTATAAGGCTAGATTTTTTTCTCTAAATGATTCTCCTATAGGAACTAACTGCCCAGTCCAGCATCAGCCCATCACCCAGAAGACAATCCTTTCTTTCACATGCACAACATGTCATGTGTCCCACCTTACATACTTGGTGGGGATTTGAGCAATTTATTTTGAAAACTGAGGCATGCACCAACCTCAGTGCTTGCATTTTATACAAGCTAACAGAAAAATAGTCAGACATCAGCCATCTGAGCCCCAGAAAACAAAGGGCTCCATTTAGATGCATAAACATAGACATCTAGTGCCATTTGAGATGCCCTAAGGCACCCAAGATACACATGGGGCTGGCAGGTATCACATAGGACCTATGGAAGCAGCAGCTAGAGACTGGAGACCACGCAGGATACCCTAAGGTGTCTCAAATGGTACTTGACGCCAAAGCATAAACAACTGAATTAAGTTCTAAAAATCTTGTTTATACTTAAGTCAGATGTACGTCTCCTGTATCTAACAAACACATATCCTGCAGAGCTGCTAAGCAGCAAAACAGCTACAAAAAAATTGCATCCTTATTTCAGGTCTACTGAAAACTGGCAGAGCTTACAGACTGTGTCAGCTTATTTTGTTATGAACATATAATGCTCACTGAACCGCATGAGTTGCTGTGATAATAATCTGTGCCAACTCGCTGAATGGATTCCTTTCAGCTCCTGCCTCTGAAGTTATGTGGCTAAAATGGAGCTTCCACAATATACCAGTACACTGTGAATGCCATTTTTTAGCTACAGAAGCCAGATAGCTGTCTGAAAAGAGTCATGAGCTCAGAACTGATTATCAGACCATAGGAGAGGAAGGTCATTGTGTCAAGACTCCTGGCTACTGCACTACACTAAGCGTATACTACTGTATAATCCTCTTATAAACATTTGCCATTGCACAAGGGAAAACATCTCAATTGGTTTAAATTAGTTTATTATTAATTGGTACACTGTTTATGACTATGAAGTTATGGCACCACAGCCTTAACTGAGTTAGATGACAAGAGACAAGCATACGAGTCTTTCATCTGCAGTTAATAAATCCGTGAACCTATGAAGGCTCTGTGGGTCTTTCTTGAATTCTAGTCTCCTGTCTCAGGATTCAGCAGGATGTAGTTTACACAAAAAGTTGTTAGTGTATAATCTAGCTGCATTTTAGGTAACACAGACATGTGGATAATTTAAAAATAAAAATCTAACTTAATACTAACAATCTCAGAGCAATATTTGCAAAATCTACCATTAAACTATGTACAATAATTGTTTCCAGCGATTAGTATTAAATGAGCATGACCAGATAAGTTACTAATTTTCTGAACTAACAGCAAGAAATAGTGACATAAGTTTTCTTTAGAAACCATTACTTACAGTAAAAGGATCACTGCTTATTTGTCTTCACACTTTTTGCATAATCTAATTGATCTAATTAAGAAACCTAAGTGGTTAATAACAGAAAATATGACTTGTCTTTGGATTTTATTATTGACAAACTTAATGAGACACACTTATTTGTATGTACACCTTCCTTTTCAATTTAGAACTATATATCATTTTTCCACAACACATACTTTTAACAGCCACCATCCTTGAGCACAGGTTACATGAATGCACACTGCCATCTAGGCAGGTTTTGGGGAGCAGCACATATTTTAAAATGAACCATCTTTGCCAGGGAGAAATACTTCTGGTATCCAAAACGGAGGAAAGAGGAGTAATTTCTACACTATTAAAAAATTACACATTCCCACTCACTGCAAATATAAAACCTACTTCCCAACCAGATTGTAGTAGTCATCATTAAGAGCAAATATTTTCTGAATATGTTTACTGAAACATATGTTATTTCAGTATTTCCATATATGCAACTTGAATTTAACCTCCACAATAAATTAGAAAATTCTTGCATCTATGAAAACCACAAATACAAGATATACAGTGCTGAGGCTATTAATTAACAAAGCAAATTTTACTTTGGCACTACTGTAATTGTGTCTACTTCATATGCTTTGAAATATAATGCCAGTGCATTTTACAAGAAAATTAATAAAATATCTATTGATTTTCTACAAAGAGAGAAATATTTTAAAAAATATTTTCTTCATAGAAAATATAGCTTCCATCATTCAGAAAAAAATATAAAATATATAATGCATATAGCTTATTTAAAGCAATAAATTCTATAAACAGCATTTACAGAAGACTTACAGACAGGAGATTTACAGAAGATTTGACAATGTCATTTTGATTAGAAACACAATCAGTTTCATTTTCAGTTGTATTATCATAAAATTTCTTCCACCTCCTTTCATTCCAGCAGGATGTGGGATTCTGCAGGGAAGGTATGAGATATGAATGCAGAAAGTTACACAAAATGGTAATAGAACCTGAAAAGATTATAATTTAGCACCTTCCATTTGTCCATGTCCCTTGAACATGGCTTTTTTAAATTCAGTTCTGCTGGAGGACAAGCATCATCCCATCTTACAAACAACAAACCAGACTACCAGGATTGCTCCTGAGCTGGGAGAGCAAGATGAGAGCTGCTTAGTAGCCCTGAGAAGCACACCGCAGTGAGATGTGGGTGTGTGTGCATCAGCACCCAAAATCAGAAACGTTGTCCCAAAGGCCAAGATTCTTTTCGATTTCAGTGGAAGTGCCCGATAATGGCTCCCTGAATCATCAGGATGGATGATGGAGGAGCACAGAGGGGAATATCCACTGACATTCAGAGGGAAGTTATCCTCCCGAGCTTCTCCCTGGGTGCCTCAGCCACATCTCAGGGATTGCCCTGAATAGGTCTGTTTAGAAAGATATTCTTTCTCCCTGAAAGCAGTTCCCCCTGAATAAGAGTGGAAATGTGGTTATTTGGCTACTGGCATTTTTTTCCTGCATATAATAAGAAGTAACACAGATTTTTAGCATGAGATTCATCTGTACAGAGAGAAAAGCAAGCAGAGAGACTAGAAACTGCTGAATTCACACTTCATTTAGGTTTTGTAAAAATGAGCAGAGTTGGTACCAAAGATATTCAGTAACAGGCTTTGAAACTACTGTGCTGGAAGAAGATCCACTGCCCTTTGAGCAATGGAATGTAGGACAAGGTAGGACAATTTTCACAGCAAGTATCTTTGCTCTGTCCTTGGCTTGTCATATGGAAAAGAAGGACATTATTAAAAATTAAGTAAACATTTCTACTCAGTTCACAAGCTCTCTGTTATGGAAAATCAGGCTTGCCGGCCTCCATAACAGGGTCCGACCCTAGGTTCCTGCTGAGGCAGAAGTTCGAAGTCAGATTGGAGAGAAATAAAATTTAATGATACACGTGTGGTAATTACAGCTCGAGCTGGGTGCCTCCAAAGAGGGACCCCAAACAAAGAAATCCCTGGGCAATTACACCCTTACAATCTAACTTCCCCACCCCTTAAGCGATAGTTTGGACCAACAGTAATAGTTAGGTCTGGGGTCTTCCCCTTCTTCCTTGGGCCCCTTCATTGTCTCTAGGCAGGCTGCTGCTTTTCTTATCTTCAAGGTTGGCTACTCCTGCCGTCCGTGTAACTTCTTTATCTCTCCAGCTTGACCCGGCTCTGGGGCCCCCTTATCTAAGTAAAAGTTCACAGCCTGAGGCCTAAGGCTTCAGCAAATTTAGCTACTAATGCTAAGCAAGTTATGCTAAGCAATTAATTCTAGACAGCTTCAGTTCAATATTCTCTAACACTCTCCATCTGAAAGACTAGAATCCTTTCGGCACTTAGGGATGTTCAGTGTACTTTCTACTAGCACAGGAAAAATACATACTCAGATTTAACTTTATTATAGTCTTTTTGGTAATTTTGTATTTCTATGTCCTCATCAACAGAAAATGGCATGTGCACTGTCTCTTTTTCCACCACTGGCATGAATATGGCAGAGTACTGTTACTTTTTTTTTTTTTTTTTGACAAGTTAGCACATTTTATTTAACTATTCAGCAGCAGACACATCTCACATCTAAAGGAAAAATAATTAAACATCCTCACAGGTAAGCTCAGGAAGTGTGGGTTAGATGAGTGGACAGTGAGGTGGATTGAGAACTGGCTGAATGGCAGAGCTCAGAGGGTTGTGATCAGCGGCACAGAGTCTAGTTGGAGGCCTGTAGCTAGCGGTGTCCCCCAGGGGTCAGTGCTGGGTCCAGTCTTGTTCAACTTCTTCATCAATGACCTGGATGAAGGGACAGAGTGCACCCTCAGCAAGTTTGCTGACGATACAAAACTGGGAGGAGTGGCCGATACACCAGAGGGCTGTGCTGCCATTCAAAGAGACTTGGACAGGCTCGAGAGGTGGGCAGAGAGGAACCTCATGAAGTTCAACAAAGGGAAGTGCAGGGTCCTGCACCTGGGGAGGAATAACCCCAGGCACCAGTACAGGTTGGGGGTTGACCTGCTGAAAAGCAGCTCTGCGGAGAAGGACCTGGGAGTGCTGGTGGACACCAAGTTAAGCATGAGGCAGCAATGTGCCCTTGTGGCCAAGAAGGCCAATGGTCTCCTGGGGTGCATCAGGAAGAGTGTTGCCAGCAGGTCGAGGGAGGTGATCCTCCCCCTCTACTCAGCCCTGCTGAGGCCACATCTGGAGTACTGCATCCAGTTCTGGGCTGCCCAGTACAAGAGGGATGTGGCACTACTGGAGCAAGTCCAGTGAAGGGCTACGAAGATGATGAGGGGACTGGAGCATCTCTCTTATGAGGAAAGGCTGAGAGAGCTGGGCCTGTTTAGCCTGGAGAAGAGAAGGCTGAGAGGAGATCTCATTAACGTGTACAAGTATCTGAAGGGAGGGTGTCAAGAGGATGGGACCAGACTCTTTTCAGTGGTGCCCAGCAACAGGAAGCGAGGCAACGGGCACAAACTGAAACACAGACAGTTCCATCTGAACATGAGGAAAAACTTTTTCACTGTGAGGGTGACAGAGCACTGGAACAGGTTGCCCAGAGAGGTTGTGGAGTCTCCTTCTCTGGAGATATTCAAAACCTGCCTGGACGTGATCCTGTGCAATGTGCTCTAGGTGATCCTGCTTGAGCGGGGGGGTTGTACTAGATGATCTCCAGAGGTCCCTTCCAACCTCAGCAATTCTGTGATCCTGTGAAACTAAAATATTGCAGTAAACATAGCAATGGAGCCTATCATCTGTAGCATCTTTTAATGCAGTCATCTCTTCAAGAAACATGGAGTTCTCATTTTCCTTGCAGAGGGTGAAATCAATATTTTGAGTCTATTTCACATGAAGCCACTCAACTGATAAAGACAGACAATTAATGACACTGGTTAAAGATCTCAGTCAGAAACTAAATTTGGCCAGACACGCGAGTTGGCCTTGCTTTATTTTGTTGAAAATATAGTCACATTCAAAGGACTTCTTTGGGTTTTCCTGAAGCAACAACAAAAACAAGAGACAACATGCGCATAATTTGTTTTATTGAATAAAATCCTGTTTCTAATATTTACACAGTTAAATTTACAGGTGTACCTAGTGAAGCACTGCAAAATGTGTAATGCTCATACTGCACCTGGAATATCTTTAAATACATCTGAAACTATTATAGGAATCACCTGTCCTTCACTGATTTCATAATTAGCAGGGATTTGAACTTTTTGAAGAATAGCTAAGATGAATATTAAGAATAGTTGACTTCAGAGAAAACAGTCTGTGCTATACGAATTCCAAAACCAAAAATTCTGAGTAAAAGTCAAGAATTTGGAAGGCGGCTTCTGTATTTCCCTGTTGTTCTTCTCATCTCTGCAGAAGATGACAAAATAAATTACAGATTTTAAGGCTGAAAGTAATATCCACAATTTAAACACATACCGCTCAGCATGGGCAATCTCATTTTTTTAATTTATAATGTAATCTGTAATATACAAAAGATAATTTTCCTTTTTCAGGTATAAATTTGGATTAAACCCATTTCTAACCAGTGGTGAAAGTTAAGTTCTTAAGCATAATTGACTTGACGTTTTCTTCCAGTTTGGCTACTTATGCAGATTTGATATAAATACTACCCTTGCCCATTTACCTTCGAGGATGTCTAAACTGTAATTTAACAATGTACTTACTTATGTACAAAAAACTATATTAAAATGCTAAAGCTGCCAAGGCAGACGCTTAGAAATTAGAAATGCTGTAACTGATGTCTAGTGTCTGGACAACACTAATTATGGCCATTTACACATAAACTTTACAATGAAGTGTCTTCCATCCCACTCTGGTATCTGGTATCTTAAGAAAAGAGTGTCTTTTTTTTTCTTCAAAACTTTACTAGATATACTATCAATCTACCACTTCAGAGAAGAGGCGCCTTGTAAAACAAGCAACTGCAATCAAGACTTTTCCCAAATGTTTTTCTGTTTTTAAAGACAATTTCATTATTAATGATCTTGCATTGACTCTCAGCAAGCTTTGAATGCAAGACCGAGATCAACAGAGATTTGCAACAATTATCCTAACAGACTAACTCATAGCATTAGCAGACTGTTATCTTATATTTGGACTACCCACTGGCTGTGAATGAGACATAATTCACTGGTCATTTTCCTAATTTTTTTGCTATTCAGCAGGAAAAAAAGAGTCAAGAACCAGGAATCTTGCATTCGATTCAGGCCTCTGGAAGTTGTTTATTCTAGTGGGTTACAGACAACCCATTATGAACAGCAAGTCATCCTAGCCTGAGACATTTGTGATCCTAAGTTGAAAAAACTAGTTGTTAGTGTCAGGTTAACAAGAAATGATATTGCATAGTCTCTCTCATATTTTACTTATTAAATTGGGAGAGGAATTATATTTTTCCTCTTTCTCAATTAAAATTTATGAGGCTCTGTCTAACAAGGACTAAAGAGAACAGACAGTTACTAACCTAAGTATCTAATGGCTCCCTTCCTGTTTCCCAGCACAACATATTGCTTGAGAAGGGAAGGCATTCCTGTTATTTGCAAGTGTCTCTGAACTGGAGCACTGGTTCTGTGCAAACTATACTGGATGTTAAAAATGCTTCAAATACAGGCTTGGAAAGGAAAAAAAAAAAAATCACCCCCCCTCATCCCATAGTATTAATTAAAATGCCAGCTCTTCCTAACCTTGTAGTATGCTTAAACTTTCTAATAAATAAATAAATAAAATTAATGCAAGAAGAAGAAAGGAAATTTGAGACTAAATGATTTCAATTTTGATAGTTATAATTGTAAGTGGAAAGTGTTCCCTAATGAAGTTACTCAGTGTGATAACTCAGTATTTTTACAGACTAAATTTGTAATAGTAATGGTCTCTGTATATACACATACACACATATACTCTCTCACACAGGTTAACTGTCATCTGGTAAGGACAGCTTTAAAATTCAGAATTTGACAAGAAATCAGGATATAAAACATGGTAGAAAAGGCTGCAAAAGGTAACAGGAAACCACCTGGCTATTTGTCAGTTCTATACTACAGCCACTCATAAATATATCTGTGTATCACTAGAGTATATTTTATAAAATGCATTGGCTTTTTTCTTCTCTTTTATCTTTTTTCTTTTCTTTAATGAACAGCCAGACACCATACCAGCTATCCAGGAACTGTGTAACCATCTTAATCTCATTGCTTCTTTTTTCTTTATCTTTTTTCCTACTACAAAGAGTTATCTGGAATACAGCTGCCTACCTGGAAGCTATTTTCCTTATAGCTAATATAGCTACAAATGTTAATCACTAAGAAGCCACTAAAAGATACAGATTTTGCTCTTGTCTCTCTAACTGATGAGGTATACAGCATGCATTATTGAACTTGATCTTTGAGCAGGAAAACTATCATCTGTACTGTCAATCTCCAGATAAGCAACTATGTATGCGTGAGACACTTTCAACACAGGTTTGAATAAACCCAAATACACAGTAAGACAATAAAAATGACTGACTGTAGCATCCAGCTTGAGGCTCTGCATTAGCCTCAGACATAGTGCAGTAAGTGATTTCAAGTGCATGAGAGGAACCTTTTTGGATAGGAGGCACATTTGTACACAAAGCAAGCAGATTTCAGATATGGTTGGTCTTTTTTATTTCTTTATGAAGAAGATACAGAATTAATCTTTGTTAATTAAGAAATGATTTTCTAGACATACTAGTAACTTAAAAGCATAATGTTATCAGTAAAAATAACTTTGGAGTTAACATCTCCATGCTGTTATTCAGAACCTGTTTCCAGGTCTGAATAATAGCAAGTCTGAAGATGACTTTCAAACACAGTCGTAGACCATGAAATATACAATTTGGTGTTATTTGGTAATGAGTGAAGGGAATCGTATCACTGCAGACTTCCTGAAATGAAGTTGCAGATAGCTTCTGACTCAAAGAGATCTCAAGTCATGTTAGAAAGGATATTCTGATATATAGAGTAGATAGGTTTGACAATTTTATTATTATATTTTTAACAAACTGCTTGAAAGTAATGGATGAAACAAATTCTAGTAAC
This sequence comes from Apteryx mantelli, assembly GCF_036417845.1. NCBI lineage: Eukaryota > Metazoa > Chordata > Aves > Apterygiformes > Apterygidae > Apteryx > Apteryx mantelli. Next base: position 101,973,303 of record NC_089980.1, read on the forward strand.
AAATTCTGGTTATGAGGGGAAAAGAAGAAAACAGCCAGGCACACCACCAGGGTGTAGTCTAACAGAAATGACCTGAAACATAAGCAAAGCAATGACTTAGCCAACTTGGCCATTTCTGTAGCTTGAAAGCGAACTCTACATGCCTCTCCATCACTGGGACCGGCTAGCTCCTCTTCTTCTCTCCAGCAGTAGGACAAGAAGAAGCCCCACTTTCCTAACATCCACAAGACTATGGTTCTGCTCAATTCCACATAAACTGTAACACTATTTCTGAGAAAATATATCCTTGGGTCTCCCTATACATGAGGCAGTTTGGAATACATTAACCTTAGCGTTCTGGACTAACAAATAACCTCATCGATTAATGTTATGATGAATACAAAAAAAAACAGTCAATAAGCTAGCCCCTAGGTATGCTAAATGGATTTTATTAGTTGTTCATAACCTCCTGTGATATTTGTGCATGATGCAGCCCACAGGAGAAATTTAAATATGAATGAAGATGACTTCTCCATATGACTCAGTCCATATTACCTTCACAGAAAGGTTTAGTGCAGGTTTCCAGTTTAGAAACTGGGTTGTATACAAGTTCACTGCAATCCTAGAATCCATTTCTTTCTCCTCATACCTCCCTCACTTTACCATTGTATGCAGGAATGGGGGTTAAACTAAGTCTCTGAACCACCAGATCTCCTCAGTTTTTCTCCCTCTATTTGTATACAGGTAAGAATGTTTAATCTCCAAGAAAGGAACAGATTATAGGGATAGGATACCTATCCCAATAGGCCAATAACATCCAGTTCTCTTAAGGACAGCTGCACTGACAGAGGTACCAGATTCAAAAGAAAATAAGTCTTTAATAAGTTTAGTACAATTCAGATAAAAGGCAAGGACTGAAAAAGACAGCATTTACCACATATTCTATAAAACAGGCTACAACATTCTTCAGCTGTGGTATGTCAATAATGGGCAATTTACTTTCTGGAGACACTGCTTCATTGGCCCCACTTCACATATGGTAACTCAGCCTTATGGTACCAGGGGAAATTAAGTTAGGGAAATGCAAAAGGTGGTCCTGAAAGTAAATATGTATATAAATAGGACTAACTTTGAGGTATTCACCACCTCCTATCCCTTGCCAAAAATGTAATTTATAGCTTAACACACAGGTAAAACGGACACAAGAGGGCGCCCCTAATATAGGGCACAGTCCTATGGTCAGTGTCAACAGCAAAGATCTGCCTAGTTACATGTTACAGGATCCCCCCATTCCAAAGGGAAACGGGCCAGTTTTCTTTTTAGCTTAGAAGCACAGGACCCATCAAGAGCCGATCTCAAAAACTATACTACCTAATTCACCTAATTAAAGGAACTACAGCATACAGTGTGTTCATACTTTTCCTAACTATTAAACTTTGGTCAGCAAACACAAAAAGTTCTATAATAATAATGCACAATCTTTCTTAAGTCCTGGTTGGCCAACACAGAGTCTAATGGTACTTGTGTGTGTGCAGGAAGACACTTAGTATTATATTACAACAAAATCAAAGACAAAATGTGTTTCAGACTCTGCGAAGAAATATATATTACTTCACAGTCTAGGTGCTTGAAGGGTTCTGCAAACAGAAATCTTCAAGTGTGTCCAAATTATGTGAAAAATATACAGAAACATCTTTTTAGAGTGTTAAATACAAGTCTTAAATCTGTATTTGAACAGAACTGTAAGACACTACAGACAGTTCACACATTTTCAATGTACTACATATGTCTGTAATGCAGTGTAATTCAGTACAAGCTGGGACTTACTGGTACCTCACATGATTACAGGCCACCATGAAGAGTAAGAAATTCCAAAATTTAACAACATGCTTTACCTGTGAAATAATTGTAAGTCTTTTAATATAAGTGAAAATACATCCTGTCAATTAACTATTAGTTTCACCTGATCTTATTTCTCAGGATACAAGATGTTCAATTTTCTGATTGATTAAGCAAGGTAATTTGCTTTAAACATTGATTTCAACAGCACTGTTTAAAAACAGTCCAACAGCTTTAAGACTGAAGGCCTGAAGCCGTAAGGGTCAATTTCTGATATATTAAAAAAAAAAGAGAGAGAGAGAGAGAGAGAAATAGTACTTTACCCCCAAACCTTCCAATCACTCTGTCAGAAAGCTCACAGGCAAACTCTCAGTATAAGACATTATTTCTCACCTGTATTACTTCTCAGTAATTAATCATTTTTCGAAGCGCATCATAGCATTTCCATTTGTCTGGGATGTAGAAAGGCTCAAAGATGTGAGGGAAAGGAGTGTCATAGCCACATACTCTTGAAATAGGAGCCTCTAAATTCAAAAAGCACTCCTCCTATTAAAAGAAATATAGGATAAATGTTAGTGAGGCCATTATTTTCAGAAGTCTTGCATCACGAATTGAGTTCTAATGAACTTTGCCAGACTGAAGGTCCTGGCAACTGAAACCTTCTATTTATATAACAGCATAAGTAGTCCAGACCAGAATAGTGCTTCCTTTTGCTCAAAGGTACATATTAAAAGAACAACTTGTATTAATGTTATTTTGATTCTCGACATATGTGCTGCATTCGGTTGTATGCAGGTTATTTTTAGTACATCCGCTATACATCCAAACAAGTGCTGCCAAGAAACAAATATTTTAGGAACAAAGGGGTAAGAGTTTCTTTCCTGTGCCACCTTTAAACAAATAGGAAAATTACATAATTTAAAAGTGTATATTATTTGTTGCATATATGAACATCACATTCAAATGTATTTCAATCTTTAGAGTGGAAAGCTATGAACTTGAACTTATATGGATTTGCATACCTTCAACACTTTTGAGTCAAATCCATGTTCTACAAATATAAACACAATCTTTGTTCTGTTGAGAGCTCAGATTCGGCAACAACCGCGAGAGCTGCATTACTCAACCTAGTAGGGCACAAAACATTACAAACACACCACACTAACCTGAGAGTGACCCGTGGGAACATGCATCAAGTGTTATCAGCTTTAATAACCAAACAAGTAACGGGGTTTGAATCTTCTTACTCTCCCCAGCAGCAGAGTGAGAGCAGAGACCTTGACAGCCAGCAACAAATGGACACAGTAATAACTTTGCCAGATCAAACTGATGTCAATGCTAATTATCATCTTATTTTTTCCCCGTATCTTTGGCATATATATTCGCTTTCCAGACCAGACAAATGAAGGGACAAAATATGCCTCTCCTCCTGGCCTGTCTTTCATGGACTGCAACAACTAAGACATCCTGGCCAACTTCCCCTCTCCCTGGCTCAGAAAAATCAAAGGTGAAGTATTATTGGCCACAGTCCTTTTCCACCAGGCCCATAAAGAAAACAGTCAGACAGCTGTGTTTTTCTGCAGCAAAGCGCTAAGTATTTTCTCAGACTGATGAACTCGTTTGAATGCAAGCTGCCTTGCAATCCATGGCAGCCTAGCTCTAATTTTCTATGCTATCTATACATCATGATATATGGCAGCATAGAAGGTACTCATAACACACCGTGACTATAAGCTTTTTCTCCAGCTACCTCTTCTGTACAGTGTTAAGTGACATTCTCCTTCAAGGTAAATGAAAGTAAAAAATTCAGGAAGTTTTCTGGTTGCATACAGTGTTGTTACATTTAATAGTAAAATAATCCACCTAGAAACTTCAGAGTCTGAACAGCTCTGAAGTAAACATAAATGCAAACAGTGTAAAGGTACTTTTGAGATCCATTTTCCAGCACACTATTGCTTTTTCTTGTAAAGTGAAAGATTCACATTACTACAAAATGCTGGGAAATAGTGTATTAAATCCTTTACCTGTCCATGAGATATACATGTTTTCCATTCAGCAAGGTTGTGGTGTCCAATCCCAATCTGCTGGCAAGGAGGATATTTTTGTTTCTAATCCGTCCTCGCTTCCCATGTTGTGCCTGCCAAATAAGACTATTGCTTTGGGACCATCCAATTTTGGCCTGTCTAAACCAATTCTACACTGCTCCAATTCTACACTGCTCTTTTGGAGTAACTGTCATAGGATCATCAACGAGGAGACACCTTTATTTCGAGTCATAACAGGCTCTAAGAGGACAGCCCATCCCAAATGAAGTCTGTCAAGGACACTCATTACAGTTCCACTGAAAATATTCACTGCAATGTTCCCCATATGCTGGGCATCTGTGCAGAAAGTAGCACTGCCCCTTCAGTAGGCTAACCAGCAGATAGTCCAAAAAAAGTTAGCCACTACTGGCAGATGGACTACTATGCTCCACTGAATGGGTCTGCAGGTAATTTTTGCTGGGCTGTAAGTATAAATTTCAGATGGTAAAGCCAAGTCACACAAAATAGTTGGAAGCGTGTATTCTGTTAATACATTTTCTCATAGAGAATCCCAAACAGCTGTTACAAGCACCCCTTCTGTGGTTTTAAAACTCAGCAATTTCCAAACTGCATTTTCAAACCTTTCAATTTGAGCACATACCTAACGCTTAGCAACATTTACAGCTTCAAGAGTTATGTGGATTTCCTTACCTCAGTAAGGAAGTCAGAAAGCTGAGATGAGCAGGGAGTACTGTATTGTCACATACCAACCAAAAATGAAAAACCAAGAAAGGAAGAGGAATTATTGCCTATCTCTGAACTACTATCTGTGTGTATGTGTATATGCACGATTCTTTTATTACTTTTTTCTGGAGGTAAGTGTGTGTGTGTGTGCATCCACATTTTTAACTAAATAATTTCACTGTATGAGTTTCTTCCAGAGAAAGAAAAAAGACCCAAACCCCAGTGAAATCCATGAGGGAAACTCTCTACTTACACATTATCTGACTGAAGTCAACACAGCTTCATACCCAAGTGGCTCTGACTGTAATATTGTGTCACAAATGGGATTTCACTTTGTATTAGTTTATTTTTTTCATCAATATTCTTATGACTTCACAGTAGGGTAGCTGGGTTTACTCCTGCCACATGCTAAACATTTAGTATTCAAAAAAGTCCCAAAACAAACAAAAAAAAACCAAACCCTCCACACACACAAGTCCACACATTTTGTGCATGAGAACAAACTTAAGGAATTGTCCTAAGATAACTTAGGGAGAGACCAGTGCCTTTTTTTTTTTTTTTTTTTTTTTTTTTTAAATCAAACCAGCTGATATATTTGGAAAAAGATATTACTTTGTTACCAGCTGTGCTTTGGATAAATTCAGGCATGCATACAAGTCTTTTGTAGGATTGAGGCCTTTGTTTAGTTTTATGTATAATTAGGTTTGGAGCCAGTTCTGTTTAAAATAAAACTAATAAGGCTTATCAATTCAAGAGTTTTTGATTTCATCTCTGAAGTTTCTGGAAGAATATATTCAGTTGTATGCTTTAAATCCAAATCAAAACAAACTTTTTCACAGAGATGCAGCATATGAAACTGATTGCCTGATGGCATTAACTTAACAACTGTAGTCTGAGCAAATGAGATGATATTCTTAATTACATGAAATTACAGCTCAGAAAAATCATAGTGTTAGCAAGCATTATAAGCCAATATAAACATTTTTTATATAGTCTGTGGCCATATTTCAAACTCATCTCCCCTCTTGAGCTTGAAGGGCACCTAGCTCAAGTGACCTACCCACCAAATTAGCCTATCTTACACAGATTCTTGTTCACAGCTGCTATATGCTATAAAAGAAAGATTGTATGAGAAACAACAGTTCACCTAATGATGAATATGATACTGCTGCATCTGCTGTACATATTGTTGTGCCAGATTTTTTGCACTTGCACAGGCACATTATAGAGAAACAGGACTGAAAGCAATAAATAACCAATGTCTAACTTTTTAAAGACTAATAACAGCCATCCATTGTACAGGCTTACCAGAGCAAGTCTACTGCAGTATTAAAGGGGTAGTAGAAGATAAACATTTAAAATTATGTGCATTTACTCCATACTACCTGGGTATACAACAGCTGATTTTGGCCCAAAGCCATACTAAAGCCTTCAGTAAGTCCCTGCGTATTTCAGGGAACTTATTTTAAAAAACTGACATCTTTCAAGGGAAAAACTTAGAAAAAAGTAAAAAAAAAAAAAGTAAAAAAAAAAGTAAAATTTTTATACTTTTGGAAGTAAAGTAGGTATTGGGTTTCTCATTCAAGATAAAACATTTTAAAATCATTTCTGAAAATTTGTATGAAATATTTATGTCATACTTATTTAGCAGAATAGCTACTAACTTTCAAAATTTAACTGGAGTCAAAAAATATTTTTTGTTAGGGAAAAATGCTCAGAAAGGAATATGTATATTTAAGAATGTAATATATGAAAATTGCTTTAATTAAAAAAAAAATCCACACAAAACAAAAGCATTCTTCTTCCCACTTCCTAACTGCAAGGGTCAAATTCTGGCCCCAGTTAACTCAATATGAACCTTGCCAATTACCCTCGCTTGCCTGAATTTCATTCAAAGACTCCTAGGAAATACATCCTTATATACTATAAAGGCATTTTAATTGGTCACATTCTACATGTGTTGCTTAATACCCATTTAGGAAGAATTTTCAAAACAACTTAGAAGCATAGATTCCACTTAAAATATATTCTTGAAACTCACAGCAATCAGTCGAATGTGTCCGTCACACACACAACACTTCAAAACAATCTCGTGCCTTCATTTTTAGAAGGGATGTGAAAAACAAGGACTTGCTACATGTTGCATGATCATATTTCAAATACGTCCTCTGGTGTTGCATAGACTCCCAATATTTCCATAAATGACACTATTCTAGTATGCTGATGTGGAAAATTTTATCCAAGTTTTTTTTACCTTTAAATTATCTTTCAATAAGGTACTTATGTGTATACTTTACTCTTACCACACAAGCAATCAAATAATGAGATTCAGGTACTCAGTACTGACTTTCAGTGCATTGCTAAATCATGGTCTGACTAAAAACATTAAAATACATGAAACAATGAGAATTACAGGTATTTATAAGGATATGCAATGGTACAACAAAAGATAAAATAACAAAACAAATAACACATTATTGGACATTATTGAAAGAAAATATTGCCCATCCTTCTGCAACTTATAGAAAATTAAAGCGATCTGATACACAGTTTAGGGAAAGTGATTTCAGGCATCTGGCCAATAAGCAAATAGTTAAGAGTTTATTGCTCCAGAGCTTCCTTCCTCTGAAGGGAATCTATATCATTCTGTGTTTAGAGCAAAAAAACCCTCCATATGCAAACAACTCAATAGGTAACAGTGAACCACTATTTAATGTGTTGCTGCAGTAAAAAAAAAAAGCAAGACAGACAACTCTGAACTGATAGTGGTCTCCTTAACTATCCTACTTAGGTCTTTCTCTCTTTACTTCCTTATGTTTTGGATCTATTTCACTTCTCCTCTTACTGATATGATTAGAATTAGCAAAAAAGGAATTGTTTTTTATTTTAAAATTCTCCTACTCTGTAGAATACCCCCTAAGCTGATTAAACTTTCCCTTAAAACTCTGTTATTTCTGCAGCATTTCAGGAACTGGTGGTCTCTCCAACACTATTCTTATTTTGTAACACTACAGATATTAAAACGAGATGAAGAGCTATAAGCATATCACATGACTACAGAGTTACTGTATGAGAACACGGATTATATAATTATTTTTTCAGTACAGGAATTTACTTTCTGCAGGATAAACAAAAGTCAATTGTGAAGAGCAGTATGAACAGGCAGAGTTTGATGGAGGTTTTAGTATTTCTTCTGGTATTATTATAATAAAAGTGAGACTAAACACAAGGTTAAGGTCCATTACATAAGACAAACCGTGGGAACATTTTTCATGCAAGACTACTTATTTTTCTACAGAGTCCAACTGCAAAATCTGGATGCAGTAATTGGATGGTCTGTTCACACCCAGGAACAGAGAGACTAGCTGCAAAGGTTTACTTCAATTGCGAAGTTTCTGACAATTAGAACTCTGAATTTTGCTATCTCATCTCTAGGCTATAATATAATAATAATAAAAGATACATACATCTTTTTTTTTCCCCAAAGAATTTTTCAGAGAGAAACTCATAACAGAATTAGAGATTCACTTTGTGTTCTAATATTTTTATTCTATATATGTTCCTGTCATAAATTACCATGTGGTTTCAAATAGTTAAGAAAAACTATCCCATATCACTTTTAGATGAATTTTACATTTATTTTACCTATTACTTCCCCAAATGAATTTTCAAGTGTAAAATTTCTACTGATGCAAGAATAAGGTGAATTACTGATGCAAGAATAAGTAGATTAATAGTGAGCATGGTGAGCTCATTTAAAACTTTTTCAATAAAGCTTTCCCCCTCCTCCCCCCATGTCAAAGCTTCTTCTATAGTAAAGAAATTAGATGAAGAAAGATTTTTCAAAAGAAGCTTTCAAAATAGGTTAGTTGATAAAACCCCATTTTTTAAAAGGTGGATTTCATGTAATAAGAGTCAGCAGATAGTAAATAGAGATTACAGGATTTTTCCCCTCTGGTTTCTGTTTATAAAAATTCTCTAATTTGAACAGTTTCCTTTCAATAAGAAAAAAATCCAAGCATCTCCAGTTTTCAGGTCTCACAGTTGTAGCACAATACTTTCTCTGATAGCTGCAAGAACAAAATTTGCTTTGATTTGCATATATATCTTACATACTTATAAATGGTCACTTCTATGAGCTGCATAAGTACTATACATTTATAAGACATTTTCAAGGTTTTTTTGTCTTGTTTTGTTTTTTAAGAGGGGGGCTCTTTTTTAACTGCTCAGCAATAGCCAACTTAAAATACTTGTATAAATCTGTTCCTGAATGTTGTAATGGCAATATGATTTTTCCTCAAAGTGAATCTAACGTGATATTTTAAAAAAATGTTTAAATACTATCAAAAAGCTTCCTGCTTTTTGAGATCACTTAAAACAACCCTTTTATAACTTAGCACAACCTGAACATTTCATTTTATTTGTTACCAGCTCTTAAAATTCACATAATTAATATCTTGTCAAATATGTATTAATAGTTCACTGCTAAAATTATGTATTTTATGATTGCAAAATTGATAATATTTTTATTTATGAAATACATCAGCAATTAAAAATAAAGAAGCAGTCTGAGAGGGGAATCTATTCTGTATAATTTGTTGGCTTGTTACCACAAAAAAAAGCAATTAATGGTTTCATTGAAAATATTATCTTTATAGAACTGATTCACATAAAACAATATTTAAACACAAAGTCCAGTATAAAAGATAAAGTATTATACCATAAAATGAACAAGCTTATTTCATAACAATTCACATCCCTCTTACATCCATCACGCTAAAACAAGCATTTAGTTCAGCTATTTTTAATCATAAGCATTGAATTTGTTTGCAGTGAATATATTTTCTGACCACAGCGCTTATAGAATCCAGACATACACAACATAATGCAACATTCCTTTTTAAAAGTGATACTCCTTATAAAGATATTTTCTGTAATGATTAATCCAACTTGTTTTAAAACATTCTATGAAACATTACATTGTCACACCCACCTCAAAGGAAAAAAAAAAAAAAAAAGCAAAGCTTCATATATGAATTCCCTGTAAAAAGATCTTTCCCAGAAATGAAACTGTATGTGCTTTTTAACTGCTGTTTTCATTCAAAGAGAAATACAAAGGATTTATGGCGTTACTAAATAATACATATTTCTTTTATATCTGACACACATGCATTTTTAGAAAACATATTTCTATGTATACCATATGTTTAAAAGTTTTCCCAATAAAATGCCAAAGGAATTTGAATGAAGAAACATTACAATTGCGAGCAACATAAACTGAAAATAGTAAAAGTTGAGGTAACCCAGACAATATAAAACATAAGAATACAAATATTCCTGTGTCATAAATAATGTACCATCTTTTCAAAATTGCTCTTTTCAGGCAGGACAGAATTTTTGATGGTATAGCCATAATTGCATTCCCATAAGATGATGTTAGGTCACTATAGCAACTTTGGGTGGCTACACATCAGCAGTGGTCTTGCAAGCTAATACTCTTAATAAAAGCTCTTTTCTGTTATGTGGAAGTAAAAATCCACAATTTGTTTGAAAGATTAAATGAACTTTTCCTGAAAATTAGTATCTAGAGCATCCAATATGTTTATTTTCTATAATTCTTGATACTTGGTTAATTTTTGTTGCATATATGCAAGTCCATGTTTTGCTCCTGGCATATCACTAGCTAATGACATCAAAAGGCTGTTTTAATTTCTTTATGTCACTGAAAAATGTGTATGTTGCACATTTTTCCAGACCACTTGCAATTTCTTTATACTACAAAATAACCAATTTGCTCTGTCAAGCTCATTACTTCCATTTCACAGAAAAGAATGTGCATAATTACACAAGTATATCAAATGAAGTAATACATATTTCTTTGTGTTCTTTCTGTTGTCTTCATCATCACTTGCACCTCTGGGAGTTATAAACATCCTGAAAGAGGATCTGACCAGATATTCAGGATAGATTTCTCCCTCTGAGATGGACTTACTTAATTTTAAAAATCTACATGTATTATTTTGGTGGAGTCATACCTTTTGTATCCCACTTGCACTGAAATGAATTGCTTACAAGCAAAATAACATTACTACTTATGAAATATTCACCAGGAATTAAAAGGTTGTGCAATTTCTAAAAGGAGAACAAACCAACTTCTCTAACCTCAGTATTTTGTGGATGACAGGAGACATCAAGGGTTCATCTACCTTAGATTTTATACAGGGTCTCATCACTATTCAGTTTCATAACACAACCCTGTTTTGCACAGAACACTTCTATATGGACTCAAAAATATTTTATTGTTTATTTTATACCTCTTTTGAGCTTCATTTGTTGCATCACTTGAGACAACACAAGTTGTCTTCGAGAAAGACTGTCTGATGCAGCTAAGTTCTCATTCATACACTGGTTTGAAGACTGCAGTCAAATTTTGGCTAGCTTCACAAGTGACCAGTCTTTAACAACCCAATGCAAGACAGATACCATTTGTAAAAATCTATTTGTTAAATTTAGAACAGAATCACTCAAACAAATGTTCATGGCAACAGCATTAAGTTGAAGCTGTTGGGATTAAAGCCTTGGTTGATGACCACAGAAATTTAGTTGTTTGGTAGTAGAGCCCTACAAAAAGAGGCCACATCACATTCCCAAAGCGTTTACAGAAAGAGAAAAAACAAACTTCTGTTTTTGTTAAACAACTTATCCTTCCCACACGAGGACACAAACAAATACAAAGTAATTTTCATTCCCTCCCATCCTACTGTGGGTTTTATGTTAAAAGGCTGAGCCTTTCCATTAAAACGTTACACAATTTAAATCCAATTTGGGGGAGCCTAGGACTAGAATTGAATTATATTCAATTCAAAACGACTCACTGACAGAAATTAAGTTCCTTCCAGTAAATTTATCATTTGCGTTGTGTTGCATGAGATGCAGCAGCAGGCACTATTCTTCTCCACAAAATCGATGCAGCAAGACAGAAAAACTCAAGAGGATGTAGTAAGACCTCCAGTTTGAGAGAATATGCTATTGTTTTAAACGAACCAAAACAGTGCTTTTTGGTAAGGGGAGTCTTTTGACACTTAATTGTAATCCACTTGAGGACCACTTCCCATTTTTTCTTTACAAATGCTAGAAATACTATTTTTTCTAGACATGTATTGCTGTGCCATTTTGAAATATGGAAGCAATCTAAAGTCATTCCTACAAATTACATATTCTATACATTTTATATCCAAAATACCACAAAATTCTTCAAATAGAAACTATTTACTCTGTAGATTAGTAAACAACCTTATAGTGTGCTCACTGCAAAATGTCTGTTCTATAGTAAATTCCAAGCTTCCTGTGCACGTTCTTATAACCAGCACAGGGATCCTCATGTTTTCTGAAAGCTTGCCCTAAACCCCACAGATATCTATAATGACTTCCAAGGTCCAAGAGTATCTGAAGATACTTGCTTTATTTAGTTATCTGGCATTACTAACTCATCTGTTTAGTTAGTGATCCTACTAATTGTTACACACGCATTAACGTAGATGAACCACCCAAGTGAAATCACTGGAACTAACATGCCTGCATAAAATTATTTATATGTGAAAAGGTTTGCAGATTAGAAGTCTTTTTTCTTCACGAATGAACAATATAGTAAGCATTTGTTAAGCTTTTTAGTGAGCATTATCCTCCTTTTAATTACATCCTTCACCTTTTAATCGCAAAACTAGGAATATTAATATCATCAGATTTTATACATTATCATCATTTATTTAAATGTTTTGCAAAAACATCTCCTTGTTAAGGCTCAATATGCCAGGAATAACTGGAAAGATTTTCTTTTAAGAGCTTTAATAGCCAGTAAGTGATATTTTTATTTTTACAGCTGTTTAGGTACTTCAGATATTCTTGCAAAGACAGCCATGTCAATCTACATATCTTGCACAGTAAAACCCTCATAAGAGTACTTCATTCAGCACATACTAATGAAATTCTAAGGAAATGTAATTTCAACTGCTGCTATTAAAAAATTTAAGACAACATATTTCCCATTTTTTACCGAAGCGTTTGCATTTTTGTGACAGAGTAATGAAAAACTTGCTGTCATTCCCACTGACTGTCGTTGAACGTACCACTATTGCAAAACTGGAGTTTGGCCAATCAGTCAGGGAGATCCAAGTACAAAGGAAATGATCCATTTCACCTATAAAAAGGTGAGAACTTATCTAGAATTTTTCCACATAATTTTTTAATATATAATCTTTGCAAAATGAATCCTCAGCAGGGAGAAAATATTAGGTTACTTCAAGCAGATGTATAAGTAATTTTACAGTATATTCCTTAAATCAAACTGCTGCTTTTCTTACATACTAAATTTATAGGAACCTGCTTGATGATTCAGACCTTCAGGTAGAAGTATTGTAGTGCAAAGCCTGAGCTTATGTTAAATATCCTCTTACATAATGGCTAAAGTAACTGTTAGAATAAAAATTACCTCTTTATACTTTCTAGTCAACTTTCCTATGGAAACAAACTTAAGCTGAACAAAGAGAAATGCGAGGAGGTTTTATGGAAAGAATATTCTCTAGAAAAATACTCAGAGCCACTGAATGAACTGTACCAAAGACTTAGATTCTGGGTACAGACTACCTTCAAAATTTTATATCAAATTAGGCACAGCTTTCTTACAAGTAGCCTTTCTTCCTTCCTGAAGAGAGGTACATTCTTGATAGTTTTAATCTCTTTTCACTACAATTCCTAAATTATTCCTTACACAAACTGGTTATATAACAATTCCACTGTAAAAAAAAAAACACAAAAAACACAAAAAACACAAAAAACTAGTATTACTCTCCTTGTTCCATTTACCATTTATATTAAGAAAACCTCTAAGATAAAAAGAAATACATTATTAATTTTTTCTCTCATAAAAAATTAATATAGCTCTGTTATATTTAGAAGAAATGAACTATAAATGAAATATTTTCAGTTTAAAATGTTTAAATAAAGCTATCAAAAAAGTTATCATTATATCTCTTATCTTACAAACTGCTCTAAAATTGAAGATCATGAATAACATATTTCAAAGACTACGATATTTTAGTTTAATTTTATCCCCAAATTAACAATTCAAAATTTCCAACCTGATTTTGAAGCATTAATGAGCTACATGTATAAAAACAAGTGTGTGGGAACTGTGAGGTATCCGGCACCATCACTTAAAAACAAAAACATATACAACAGTATTAATTATGTTTAAACAATAGAGACATATATTAGCAAACGTTAACTTTATATTCTAAGAGTCTCGCTGAAGTTTTCATTGGATTTAGCCCAAGTATTTAACTTGGTCCATGTTTTGGAACTGGCTGTTTAAATTTCATACATGAAACAATGACCTGAACTTTATTTTTACATTAAATCAATTATGGAATTCTATTTTTCACTCCACTAATAAAACTTTCTACTTTACAGCCAAAACCATAAATCTTTTATGTAGCTTAATCTACCTCTTCCACCAACAACACTTGCAACTGCATAAAGAATTTTTTAATGAAGAAACTGATGAAGAACTGAAATATCTGCACAGCTACCTCAATTAACATGAAGCAGCTGGCATCATTTTTTTTCCTCTCAGTTATATAAAGTGTCATTTAAACTACAGTTGCCATATATTTAAAGGAATGAAATGTAAAAATAAGCTAATGGTAATATTGGAAAAAGAAATTGCAATTGACTGCAAGCTGTTATTTTTTTCCCTATATCACTGTTAAATGTTTCCCTCATTTAAGTAAATCAGGAGGTTCTTTCTCAATGTATTCAGTAAATAACATTCTTGCTGAGATTAATCTTTCAACACATGCTGCATTCTACAGGAGTGGATATCACCAGCTAATGATTTTTAATATCACAAATATCAAACAGAAGTACAGTACAAATGAGGATTATTTTACTATTTAAAAGGTCTGATCCTGTGTAGCTAGCCAATAAACAATGATAATCTGCCTCCCTTGAAAAAAAAAATTCCATGGGTTGCATTAAAGCAGGATTCTTTAAGACTAAAGAAAATCTCTATTAATTCCTTTTTTCAATATTTAAAATACTTTTAGAAACTCATTGGCTTCTTGTTTCACCTAATCTCCAAGTAGTATAATTATACAGTAGCATAAACTCTAACCATTTATAATCACAGAAATTGTGATATATGATATATAATAGGAAGCATAAAGAGAGAAACCAAAAAGTAGAATTCTGTGGAAGTCTCAGCTTTTATTTAGGTTCATTTCCTCCACTAGTGGCCAAAACCACTGTTGTTATGATCAGAATTCCTGTCATATAAAGTCACTACCAATGGCAGAAGTCAGGGATTAGGTACATTGATATTGATGTACTCTTCCAGCTGTGCAACCACAAAACAAAAACACATTTTTAAACAATGGTTATCCATTCTGGGAAATTCCTGCTTCCACCAGCCCATGTGTCCGAACTCCTCTCAATAAATCAGACCACCAGGCTATGTCCAGCTGAACAGTTTTTCTTTCCAGAACTTCTGAGAAAGTGCAGGAGCACAGGACTGGAGGCGATCTCAGATCTCAGGTCCAGTCTCTGCTATCACAGAAAGCCAGTTCCTAGTATATATCAATCATGTTTGACAGTAAAGGTAGTTACTCTTTTTCTTTTCTTACTCTTTTTTTTTTAATCCCCAGTCCCTCTGCTTTACAGGTGATCTAGAACTTTTCCTGTAATTAAAACCCTTTTTCTAATTTCAAGCCTAAATTCATTCATACATTTGTTCCCAGTATTACTTTAATTAAAAACAGCTTCTTCTCTGGTGCTTACCTTTGCTCATTTCCCCAGTAGACTTATAAATAGGACTTACATTCTCTAGTCTTCTTTTTGGTAGGGGAAACAAGGCAAGCACTGTTAAGCTATCATCATAAAATAGGCTCTCTGCATCCCTTGATTACCCTAGCAGCTCCTCTCAGACATATTCTGGTTTCAATTCTTGTTTCTTAAAACTAGTTGACCAGACTTATACACAACATTGCACATAACATCCTACCCATACCTTCTAAAACAAAATGAATACTTCCCTATTTCTACTGTACGGCTCCCTACAGTTGTATGCTGGAACTGCACTTGCCTTTTTATTCCAGCTACATTTGTTGGTGGTACATAAGTGAGCAGAAGACAACTGATACACTAGCTCTTCCATTTTTGCCCAGCTATAGCTATATGCAAAAAAATAAAAATAAAAGAAGTTATTAGTCCACCACTATATGACCTTGTACTTTATACATTTAGACTGTATTCTATTTCTGCTCTTGAATCCTCAACATCATCCAGCTTCATTATGACATTCTAATTTCTAGTCTATTAACAACAGGCCAACTTTAAGATTGACAAATTCTGTTAATTTCTATTTTTTGTAACTATGAAACTAAAGGAAGTGTTAAGACCTAAACCAAGTCATAGGGAACTCTGCTAATACCCTCTTGCAACTTGGTGACTTTGTTTGAGAGCCCAGTCTACTGCAACCTCCTCATAAAAGAGCAGTTCATTATATACCTTGCAGTTGTTCTACTTTCAAGATTTTGTAATAGCAAGATCTAATCTATCTGGTTAGTCTGGCACAACATACCTGTGCTGTACAAATCCTGGCATATTCATGCAACATATGAAGTTTAAAAAAATGTCAGCTTGACAAAAATTTATACCAGCTTACAACAACTGAAGAAAACAAGTATTTTATGCTTTTAGGAGGGAATTCAGAGCCATGAAGATGGAAAAGCAGTGTTTAAAAAAAAAAAAAGCAGCAGCAGCAGCAGGTACAAAAGTTATTTTTTTTTCTCATTGTATTTGATGACTACATTAATTCTAGATTTTGCATGCCAGTTAGTAGAAATACAGTCAACCAATTTTGCTAATGATTATAAGAATCCTTCAGACATTGCAGTGATGAGTTTATACCATTGAAGATACAGTTTTTAGCATTTGACATTGTACTTTGTCTTGCTCAAGACAAGAAACATGCTCTCAAATGTCTTTTTTGTGGTTAGTAAAAAAAAAAAAACACACAGGAAAAAAAGCTCACATGTAACACATTATGTTCATGGCTTTGTATCCCCTATGAATTCAGGGATGTTCCAAAAATTACAGGTTTTGTCGGCTGCATAGTTTCCTATCCATGGTAAAATCAATATTATTCTGAATACTCTACAGAAATAGAGGTTTAAGCAGCTTTCTCTGAACAGTATACAACTCTTCAAGATACTTGTACTTATTTTAGTCGTCACCACAAAGTATATGGAGAAAGAAAAGCTTAACATTTAGTGGTTACTAAACAACTATAGTCTAGAAGACCCTCTGACCAAACAAAGCAATGGCTGAGGTTTACCATGGTGTGGTGAACACAGCATGCTGAAACTTAGTTGCTGCTTTGCAGTTTTCTTAGTACATAAAATGGTTTCCAATAACCAATCATCTTTTGAAGGATTTCTTCCTTATTTGATACAACTTTCCTAAATGACCGCTTGCTGTCTTGAAACAGATGTTTTCAAGGCTTCCTTCTTTCTGCTTTATTTCCCCCCCAAAATGGGAATATGAAATATGTATCTGAATTTCTCAGCCCTCTCAACCAATGTTTAACTACTCTTCTCACTCTGTACTGTGACATCTCATGTTAAGTTTGTCAGCTTCTCTAAAAACAAAAATAAAACTATTAAGACAGGCTTTTTTCCTTTACTATGTGATTTTTCCTTTTGGGTGGGTCACTTCAGATAGTGTCAGTGAGTGGTTTTAATTAAGTAAATTGCAGAATATTACTGTGGCAATGTACAGCTAATAAATCTGAAATAACAATGACTGCTAACACTACAAAGCATCTGAACATCTTTAAGGTGGTTATTCTCAATTGCCGTATATCTGCTTATCCGGGTAGTAATGTGGGCATTGACAGACTGGACATGCCAAGCCATTTAAGCCCTTAAAAGTGAAGACAGAGACAGGGAAGGCTCACAAAGGCAACTGAAGGGATAGATTTAGAGACATGTTAGCTTTCAATGTGCAAGGAGGGCAGTGGTAAGGAACTAGGAACGCCCCAGCCAGAGACCGCTTCAGCTGACACTCTTTCAGACAAAAGAGCAAGTGTGAGTGAGTCCGATTTTATGCAAAACTTGCAGCTGGTATCCAGTGTAACCCAACAGCTCTAGAAACGAATCTCTATTAAATATAAGAAAAGGAGACACCATTCACACAACAGCCTTATTTTTTGCACACGAGGGTGTCAAGTAGTTGTAGAGATGGGACGAATGCTCACAGCAAAACTGAATTAATCTGAAAGCCATTTAGTACCAAACTGGACCAGTATCTAGTGGGAGTGTCCATTGACTATGGTAAAAGGGACAATTTCATTTTTAAAACCATCTACGTTTCATTCTCTTTTCTGTCCTTATCAACTGCCAAAGGAAATACAAATCTTCATGGACATAAAATAATAAAATACAACAAGGACAAGGTTTTTGTGTGTTTTCAGTACATAGATGGTGAAAGGTCTTCAGATCTTTCAGGCTTCTTGAAGGCCTGCTGGAATTCACAGAGTTGCCATATTCATATCACCTTTAAAGGTGAATGAAGATTGTAGGCAATCAAAAGCATTATAGAAGAAAATAAAGCGCCATTCATTAGGTGTCCTAATAATTTCTGGAGCAGTTCCTAGAAAATCATGCCAGCATGACATCAGGTTAATCCATTTGCTTCTCAAATGAGGCTTCTAATGGAAATTACCATTTCCTAAGAACCTTCCAGTTAGACAAAATGTCTTAGCCTTATATGAATAATGAATGTGTACACATACATAAGCTGATAAGGAATGATGTCTAACAGAAGACACTGTTCCACACTCGTAACCCTGTGCACTTCTAAACCTGTAAGCAATTTTTTATGCAGTATACAGAAACACATATTTCCTTTTAGAAGCTCAAAACCCCGTATGAACATCTGAGAAGTTCAGACCTTCCTACTCAAAGCTAAATCAGAACTTCTACTATTTTCATATAAAGAATAGTTGGAGATTCTTAATAACCTTTGGAAGGATGGTAACATGCACATTTAGTTACTTAATCCTATGATGCTTATATATATGAGAAATCCTTTTATTAATATCCTGTATATAGACAGTGATTAAATACCTAAAGATTAGAGGATTGAAAGGAAATTAGATTTCTCAATTTTAGTTTAACTGAGCAGTACATCTCGCTAAAGAGAAGTTGTTAAAATGGTCTTTGAAATGCAACATTGATGATGTGATTTTAGTTTTGAATAACCCTGAATTGCTTACTCTCTATTACTTATTAGGTTTCTTGCTCATCTGAAGCATTCTGAATACATTTGGAAGATAAATTGCTTATCTGAAGCATTTTGAATAAATGGGGACAATTTGCTGACTCAATATAAAGCAATATATGTTGTTACAAATGATATTTTCAGGGACATTCTCACTTCTGCCATTTGGGATCTAATATATCATAACTCCATCAGCATACTTACTAGCCTATAATTGCATTAATTCCCTTGACACCAACATATATCGATATTGACTCAGGCATATATGTGTATACTGTGAGCTTGATCTTGACACCTACAATATACACAGGAATATTCTGTGTTAATCTTTCATGTTTGAAATTTCATATTCTTGGCCAAAGAGCATTCATAAGTGTAAGGTTCATTCAAGTGATCACAGCAGAATAGAGAAAGAAATTAGGTGATAGCAAGATATAGCAGCTGCACAGGACATACCTAGGCGCATTTTCCAGGTTTCTTGATATGACTACACTGAAATCTTGTGTCACCGTCCCAGTGGAATGAGTATCCTTCTGCAACATAACCTTTGTAAGGATTTTTATTTACTTTTAATTTCACATTGGTAGTACCTCAGCATATAACTTGGTGACTTATAATACTGAATGCTTTATTTGTCAATCTCTTGCAGGGAAAAAAATCTAAAATCAAAATAATTTTCTAGATTAAATGATTATATTTTGCTGTGTAAGGGATACTTTTCTCATTACAAAAAAGAAAACACAAAATTCATGGTTTTCTCAACATACGTAAAGAATTAAATACAGTATCCTAAAGTTTTATACATAAAGTTAGAAATGTTCTTATCTCTAAGGTCTGACAGATATGATAACTATTTAGTACTCCAAAAGCTACGTTTAAGATATGTTTGAAGGATTTTTTTAAACCCAAACTTATTCAGTTTTCATTTCAATGAATTTCTAAAATTTTTCAAAATATTAATTTTAATATTTAATTAATTTAATTTAATATTAATTAGAAATAATAATTTTTCAAGTCTGAGAAGGGATCTTAAATGCCCTACTGAAAACCAGCAAAACTCTCTAAGAACAGACCAAATGTCGCTGTAAAATGACATTTTACTGAAATGGCAAGTCACCATTATTTTAAAAGAGAAACAAAATAATAATAAAAAATCTTAGATATACCACATGTCCCTCTACTTTGCCTGGTAGGCAATGAGGGAAAACATCCTAAAGTCAGTGTCTATTTTATAATCTTTTCATCCTCCTAATACCCACTCTAAAAACTCAAAGCTTTTTCATTTTTCCCCATAAACAATGAATTCACTTCTCTCTCTCTGTGCCTAATTATTATTATTCAACATAAAGTATATAAAGGTCATAGGCCACTGGCACACTAAACTATTTGTCTTGGGTAAAGCAGCCTCCATATTCTTGAGGACCATTTCTATTATCAGCTTAGGGCAAGACAAAAACAGCCAAGTTTTAGAAGCATTGTACATGAACTAGTGGCACTTGCAAGCCCTGACACCCCAAGAAATATCCCTGGTTTGACTGACTTAAGAACTGTCCGATATCACTATTGGTTAAAATCGGTTCCTGGGATGGATCTGACTCTGTCTTTCAGATGGTCACTCTTGGTCTAGGTCAGCACATTGAATAACACTGCCTTAAACACATGAAGCTACACCTAAGCTACTGGTTTCCAAACATTTGCAGGAGATCTGATATTTCAGCAAGAATTATAATTGCCAAAGAATTTTGAGTGCACTTGACAATATATGAAGGCACATACTCACTGCTACTTTCCCAGACACTAACATGTTTTGGACCAGGCCCCATGCCATAAGCAAAAATATAGATTATATTGCTAATGCTAACTTACAGCAGATAATTAGGTATGTATGTGTGTGGAAAGGGGAAGCCAGGGGAAATCCGAAATTGAACTTTTGAACTTTCAAGCAGAAGCCCACTACTTGCCAGCTGCATGTGGTAGAGGATGGTTGTAAATCTTGCTAACACCTGGACTAAACCAAAGTGGCATGTCCTAAATCTTCCAATTACTAAAAAGAGAGGAGACAGAACCATCAATTAGGAGGCTGAAGACATGTTGTGCTTCTGCACATAGACTATATAGATTGGGAAAAACGGGGCTTGGGGTTCCAGCCAGAAGAGCTGGTGTCAAAAGAAGGTGAAGATCTTGGCTGGAGAAAAAAAACCTGGAGATCTGAGAGCTGCATGGAGATGAACCCCGGGGGATGTCCAGAGACCATGGCCGCTAGCAAATGAGACTGGTAACTGTGAGCAGCGACACAGCACAGACCAACACAAATTTCTGCCCAACTGTCCCTGGCCAGCAGTGACCTCCCTGCTGGGAAGGGGAGTCGAGACTTAGTGAAGGTAGTGCTGTGGGGGGAGCAAGTGAGTGAGTGAAATAAGCAAGCAAGATAAAAGCTCAAATCTCACTGGAGATGAGATTTAGATCACTACTGGAGCAAGTCCAGCGAAGGGCTACAAAGATGATGAGGGGACTGGAGCATCTCTCTTATGAGGAAAGACAGAGAGCTGGGCCTGTTTAGCCTGGAGAAGAGAAGGCTGAGAGGAGATCTTATCAACGTGTGCAAGTATCTGAAGGGAGGGTGTCAAGAGGATGGGACCAGACTCTTTTCAGTGGTGCCCAGCGACAGGACGCGAGGCAACGGGCACAAACTGAAACACAGACAGTTCCATCTGAACATGAGGAAAAACTTCTTCACTGTGAGGGTGACAGAGCACTGGAACAGGTTGCCCCGAGAGGTGGTGGAGTCTCCTTCTCTGGAGATATTCAAAACCCGCCTGGATGTGATCCTGTGCAACGTGCTCTAGGTGACCCTGCTTGAGCAGGGGGGTTGTACTAGATGATCTCCAGAGGTCCCTTCCAACCTCAGCGATTCTGTGATTCTGTGATTGGTTCTTATACAACCCCCACTATCCAGATCCAGTATTGTTTTTCATTTACTCTTTCTCACTTGTGACACCCCCTTACTGAGTTTACCTTTTCTGTCTTCGCTGGAAGCACAATGAGTCATAGATACAATGTGAGAAACCTCTGGAAAGTTGACCTCATCTTCATACTTTCACAGTGAGTTCAAAACTAGTATTTTATTGGTAGATAATGTAAATTAAACACATTTAAGCTATACCCAGGTTTTACTACCAGAGAGTTCAAAAGCTTTCTTCAATATGTGGCAGAAATATTAATTTCTGGTCTAGAAACACAAGTTTCAGGTACAAATGGAAGAAAAATCAGATCAAGAGAAAAGAAAACCAAAGAGATCTTGAATTCTGGAAATCCCAATTCACAAAAGGTCTCAGAGACCTTAGGGAAATATTACACAGACTCCCCAATTGCAGAGTGCATGGCATATCTTAGGTGCCTACATTTTGCTGGTAAAATTGTGCAGACACCTAAAGCTCTGCTTCTGCGCACTCTAAGAACTGCTTCCATTTTAGCAGTGCTCTCCTGCTCCCGCAGGTGATTCTGTTCAGACCCCACAATGTACATGTTCTGCAGCCCAAATCCCTGGAGAAATCCAATAAAGTAGCTGCACTCCAAGTAAAGCACTGAATTGTCATCAGACAGTAGCTTACACACACTTTCATTCAAGGTTCCTACATACAGAAAGACTAATTTTTGAAGTACTCGCATGAATACAAATAAGGGCACACAGCCAACTGACTCCTCAGATAGCGGAGTTTCATATCCACCTCTTATTTGGATGCTAAAAAATAGGATAAAACCAGAGTGAGGAGCATTCTCCCCATGACACCCCAAGAAGCAGTGTCACCCCAAGAAGCAGTGTCACCCCAAGAAGCAGAGAACACCAGGCTCGCCAGGCCAGAGAGCACAAGTATGACCCTGCTGCCTAAAGGCTGGGGGCTCACCCAGGAGATGGGGCTCCCAAACTGCAGTTCCTCCTCGTATGCACATTTTGCCCAATGGCTGTGAAAGTAAAATAGGGAAATAGACCAAGGAAGAGATTCAAATACTAAATCAATAATGTCATGTTTTTGTTAGAAATTCCATCTGGAAAGAGATTACTCCCTCCTGATAAACTGCCTGTTAAAACAGAAAAAAAGATTTGACACCAGCATGTTCTGACATTTTGACAAAAAATCCACAGCCAGTCCTAATACAGAGTCACATTATCTTTCTTCCTAATGGATCAAAGGGTTGCATGTAATTAGCTTCCTGCTTGACTAAAAAGGTAGGCTTGAAGGGACTACATACTAGCAGCTCCAGAATTCTGGAACTGGATAGTTGTTCATCCTCCAGGTCCTCTGCAATTTTTGTCAATCTCTCTGCTTCTTTCCCCACCATTATTTCCTTGAATCTAGTCATGACACATTCAAAAATAAGAGTTTGTCCATCTTTCATAGTTTATCTTAAATAAAATATTGAAACTATGTTAGGCAAAGAAACAGATACATTATATTTCTACTTGAGTAATTCATAGACGAAAAGTGATGTTTGTTTCTCTTGAATAACACCAGTCAATGCTAGCCACCCAAGGGGCCTTCCAGGATTTAATTACAGAAACTTGGGCTTGCAGATAACTTCTTTTCTGCAACAATGCTGAACAGTATAAGTTTGGCTGCATTCAGAGCAGCAGCTAATCTTAAAGTATTTAGGATTCATTCATTTCAGCCGTCCAACAAAAGCATGGAGCTTTTACATTATAATGCGGGATTTTTTTTTTTTTTTGAGCTTTTGCAGGAACACCATCTGAGTTGTCCTTGGACTCATAAACCCAGAAGCTGTTTCTTGTATGCTTTCTGGATTTCACTGTTACTAGCATTTCTGCTTTCCTGCTGGGATATCTTAGGTCTGAGGTTTCATGATTGAAGGCAATTGTATCATAAAAATTGAAAGTTAAAATAATTCATTTACACATATATTTATATTGCTCCAAAGATTTTATACACTGAGATCAGATTGTACAGCACACTGAACTAGCCTTGTGTTTCAGCTTCAGCTGACAGACAATTCACATTTAGTAAATTGCTTTGAAACAAGATGACTGCAATTCATTTAGTTTGTGTATTTTTATAATTATAATATTATTTCCTAATCTATTTTCTACACTGAATTAATTACATTATTTGGCAAAAACACAAATGTAACCCATGAAGTTTCCACTGTATTATTCAAAACTGTTCCTGACTATAAAACCTTTATGCTATGAGCAGCTGTTAATAGGAAATTTTTACTTTAATTGTAAAAACATAAAATAAAATAAAAATTTCAGATACCATGCTCAACGATTTTTATACAATAAAATCATTTTTAAGTAATGGAAACTTAGGTTTCAGGCATCAATGTACCGATCAGTATTTTTTTTTTAAATCCCAAACTATTTTTTTCTAAATAGCTAACACTGTTTCTAATAATGTTGTTTGGTATTTTTTTCTAATCTTTAAAATTAATTTTAATAGTCTGTAGAAAATAATAAATGATAAACAGGTCTATTTAGCAAAGAAAAAGTATATTTAAAATTACTGTTCTTTATTTAAGAGTTTTTGTAATCTACCATGAAAAGGAAATCTCATACTATGAAACAGGCATATAAATGCCTTTCAAATTTTAAAGCTGTAATGTTACTACAAACTTGAGCACATGAAAGCAATCAACTCAAACTGCAGTCACCTTCTGCTATGTTTATAGAAAACAAAGCTTAAAAATAGTACTTATTTGAAATCGTAATACTTTTCAAAGATGCTTATTGTATACTTAAAGAAAATTAGAGGTAACTTATGACTTTTAAATACCAAGCTAGGCAAGAAAAAGAAATATACCATCAGAAGTAATAATAAAAGCATACATTTTCTGTTGCATATATTTTGTAATTACTGTTACTAATATTTATATAGAAAGAAACCTTAAATTAGTTTATTCTAATATTTACAAATCACCATTCTGAATTTTCTCCTATGAAAACAAAAGGGCTTGCCCTAAAAATCAGAAAAGGTCAATGCTGCATGAAGATTAAAACTTCCAGTACTGTGAGTTGTGAAGCACTTTCAGTTTTTACTTAAAACTCTCACACCTCAGATGACAGTAATAAGCAACACAAAGAATTAAGTTCTCAGAAGTCAGAGTATCTGGAAACAGGAAAAAGTCTATCGGAGGCTGGCACTTAAAATTTCATAAGGAAATTATCCAGCTTTGGAGAAAATCATTGATGATATTGGATACAACTTTTGTTGCAGTCTCGAATCATAAACATTTAATTTTATAATGTTACATGGTGATTAAAAAAACAGTACAGAACAAGTTAGCAGAACAATGCAGTAAACATTCTTATTTTTACTGATCAAACATGTCACAGCCCTCTAAGCTGTAAATTTACAACAAACATTTCTTTTGTAAATCAACCCTCTGGTCTGTTTTTTGTGGACTGAGTCCTGCAGCACTCAGGCAGGACTCCAATTAAACAGGTATTTGGCCAAACAAAAAGATGGGCATCCACATTAACAAATATTAGTATTTACATGCTATCAGGTCAAAAAACTGTAAAAGCTAATTACCTTAGCTAACAACCGATTCTGCTTTATACTTAATGTAACTCAAATGATTCTATATAGCAACTAGTCTGCTTTGAGTGCTGGTCTGGAAGCAATCACCTGCCAAAGTGACAATAACTGGTTCTAATCATTGCACGTTTTCTTCAAAAAAATCAATTTGGCACATCCTGTTCCACTTCTGTTTTTGAATTTGAGTAGCAAATGTGTCTATGGATTCTAGGGTTAAGCAAGTTTTACACTCAAAACTTCTGTCTTCTTCAGAATACATTTCATGAACAAAGTGGACCTCTGTTGCTGGCACAGTTCCTGAGGTCTTAGTTTGGCCTTTAGTTTTATTTATGCTAGTACCTGCACACACACTTCTGCACAAACGAAGGAGACAAATGTCTAAGATGCAAAGAAATATAAATATTTGACGGGCAGCTTCCTGAAAATCTAAAGTAACATATCACCCTCCCTCTTTTTAAGAGGCTTAGTGCATCAGAATTATAAAAACCTTATCTACACTTTGATGATAACTCAAAGTAAGCAGTAGGCCCAGACTGATCCAGTTTAACTCTAGGTTTCAATGAGGCATTGACATCAAGGCAGAGGAAGGGCTGGTGGGAAGCCCTCCCGTTCACCTTGCCGAGATGGCGTCCTTCTACTTCTCTTCTCCCAAAAGGATAAACCCTTCCTCCCCAGCGAGCAGTCAGGGAGCCTACGGTGATCACACACCCATCTGAGGTAGCACAGTAGGACCATAAAGTCAGGAAACAAGATCTGCACCCCCAACTTGGCAGTTTTTGCAAACCTAAAAGCCACCTCTATTACTTACTCAGAAGCCACTGTATAAATTTTCACTATTGTGAATATTACCCAGAAACAAGTGTCAACAACCGCAGCTGAATATTACCTGAAAGAATTTCAAAATGCACTTTGGACAGCAAAATATTTCATTTAAAACTGTTTTGTCAACAAGATGTCTAAATCAGTCCATTAGGGTGGGCAGCTTCTTTCAGTTGGCTATTTTAGAAGCGGCATCTGGTTTAAACTAGGTGTCTAAAATCTCCCCACAGTTTGTGGGAAAAGACAGGCACCTACAAAGGGCAATTGAGTTCACTGGGAAATCTGCTTGATGGAGATTTCTCTGTTTTTCGACTGCAGAAAGAGCTTAAGGCAGCAAAACTCCTCAATCCTTTCAGTTAATCTAGTCTAGGCAATTGTCAAGTTACAATAAAATTAAATCAAGAATCAGGTCCTAATTAGAAAAACGATCAACACCAAATTAAAATTATTTAAGCCATAAAGTAAACTGGAATATTAAGGTTTTATTTTTTTCCTGTTTACAGAACTATCATGAGTTCTAATCATTCCCACAGCTGCTTATATAATCCAGTGATACCTTTATTTTTCATATAGTGCAATAAATCAATACATGCTGGTAGATGTCACTAGTGTCTTAAATAAAAAGATCCCCTTAGGAATAGGTAAAAACTATCAAGCCAAAGAACTGCAAAGCACCAGTACTGAAAACTTCTATCTACCAAAAAGCTCTCTAGCATAAAAGTATAAAAATACTCAGGTGGTATTGAAATTTCAGCAGTTTACACCTATGTAACATACTTCAATATTAGCATGCTTATTTGCATGCCAATGTATTTAAGTAATTTGATTCATATTGATAATCAAATATTTTCCCACTTCTTCAGTGTTAGAAACTGGTTCCAGTACTTTACCATTTTACAACATTTCTTCGTACCTAGATAAAATAAGGGAGTCTATTTTGGATTATTCTGCTCTGGCCTCACTCAGTTTAAAGCATAAATTTCACAAATGAAAAACCTAGTTTTTCAACTCGCTTGCTGTAAATATTCAGCAATTTTGAGCTTAGAAGAAATTTAATCTCCTCAATATTCAGTTGTGAAGACGCACACATGAGAAACATGACTAGATGGTAGTTTACCATTTCCCAGCTATGGGATCTTAATTTTCAGTGGCTCCAAACATCTTCAAGAGCTGCCCCCCATTCCCCCCTCCCTTAAAAGAAGCCTGATCCTCGCTCCGCAAAGTGAAGCTTGCATCAGCTTTTCCAAAGAACTGAGTATTCAGAAGCTACACTATATTAACAAATCAAAGCACCAGTAGCACTTGCAGAACAAATTATTGCACATATCTTGATTTTCACAAATTCAAACACAAAAGACTGTTCTTGAGTTTGCTAAATACTGCTCACTTGTAAAATCAGACACACACTTAATATTTGGGATCTTATGAACAATGATTAACTCCTGGGCAAAAGACTGAAACAGCCTTTACAGTTTCAAGAGTTCTTTCTCAGATTCTAGTCTGTCAATTACATTTCATTCTTAATTTTATTTTCCAGAAATTGTGTTTCAGTATATATTTTTTCCTGAACATAAAAATATTTGGACAATTCAGACTCTTGGTGAAGAGAAAGTAATTTTTTGAAAGTTCAGAAAAGTGTCCACATAATTAAACAATTATAAGCATATTAAGCAACTCTCCACAACAAAATATTTCTGAGAAAGCCTGACATAAAAGAATATCTCTTAAAAACAGAATATATCTGTCTAATATAGTCAAGTTCCCCTTTTTAATTATAATCTGTAAATATTTATCTGTACGTAATGCTTTGAATCTACACAATTACTAAAGCTAACAAGTTGTGAAAGAGCCAATTTTATATCATAACTTCAATTGTACTTATTTGTTCAGCATCTTATTTTGTTGTTTTTCATATGCTTTTCCTCCCAGAATTAATGCTGTGTGTCCTTTCAAGATCATCTTCATTTTGTGTCTCCTCCTTTTCTCCTTACAAATTCTGAACTTTCAAAGTATTCCTGAGTTCCTCTAAACTCAATTCTCCTTTTGGATTCCATTCTCAATTCCTATACTCAATTTATTCAGTAATATTAGCGACAGAATAATATTTACTTGAATTAATATCATTTTTTTGTGAAGCTGACACTGTACTTAGAAGTAATTGCATTGCAAAGAAATTCAGATTTCTGAGTCACTGTTTCAGGACATTTAAAAACTCAAGCATCTGGTAAATGCACCAGACTGACCCAACTCATGTTTTTTAACATATTCCTAAATAACATTTAAAGAATCCAAGCAGTAGCAACTTAATTCCATTTGGTAATGTGTAATTGGGGCTAAACCATTACAGTAACCCAGACAGATTTTTGACAGACCTATTTCAGTCTCTCAGAAATTAAGATTCAAGGAGTCATCATTTAATTAATTTTCAAAAACTTTTAATTCTCACAGTTTTCAGGCGCATTGTGCAAAACTTTCCCACTTATTCTTCCTGAATAGTTTCAAGGCCTGTCATCATCAAGGGAGTAATTTTTAGAAGGATGAGTTATCCCTTGTGAGAACAATTTAAGCACGGGATTTTGAAATTTAGTTTGATTTAGCTTACAGACTTCCTACTCAGCATTTGCTATTATAGGGTAGGGGGTTGTTTTTGCAGTTATCTACAGAAAAGTAGTTTAACATTAGCCTTTAATTTCTGATCCCCAGCAATTATGAAATTATGGCTCTGCTCTTTCCACTGACACCTTTGCAAGGTGCTCCTACAAGCCAGCGAGCTGCAGGAGTACAGAACCACGGCTACTACATACCTAGGAAAGTATGTATTGCTAGTTCATGCAAGATGCAACTTTGCTGAAGATGCTGTGGTAGAACAGTAACTTAGACTGGGTTTTGGTCCTATAAGTATCTATTCACAAGACTATTTGTATGTGAGAGCAATTTTCTCCCACTGAGATTTACAGCTGTAAAT
Source organism: Apteryx mantelli (assembly GCF_036417845.1). Taxonomy (NCBI): domain Eukaryota; kingdom Metazoa; phylum Chordata; class Aves; order Apterygiformes; family Apterygidae; genus Apteryx; species Apteryx mantelli. Next base: position 102,002,564 of record NC_089980.1, read on the forward strand.
CTTTATTTTATACCAATCTACAGGTACATAGGTATAGATACTCAAAAGTATATACATATACAAAGAGCAGTTGCTGCTTCTGTTTCATTTTCTCTCTCATTTTATTAATAGGTTTCTGATATCCCAGTACATATCATACTGCCGTTACATACTGCCCTCAGTACAAAATTCTTAAATCACCCCTACATTTTAAAACACATCTCATCCATTTTTGGCCTTTAGACATAAGCATGGTAACCTTGATTCTAAATGTTTTCCTTACTTTATTCAAAAGATTGAAAGTATTCTAAATACAGATCGGTCCTTTAAAATAGCCCAGACTATCTTTAACTGGCAACTAACACCTACTCTGAAAATAATGTGTTTCACTCTAAATCCACATATTTGAGTGTTTCCAGAACAAGTGCTAATTACAAAAAATTTACTATTGTCATTTGTCTCCTTTCACCAGAAATCTGAGCAAAACCCTTCTGAAAACAACGCATTGTCTTTCAAACGTTTATTAGCTGAGCAGATGACATTATCATGTCTTACTCAAAATTAGAGATTTTTAGTATATAATTCTTACGAGGCACAGAATTGCTAAGTCTTTTTTTAATCAATATTGTGAGTTGTTCTGTGCTGTTCATTTACTTTAGCTGCACATAATTATTTCTGGTTTCTGAGGGTGGACTTTCTTAGCTTTAGCCTAAGTCGGGTATCTTAGCTTAGCTAGCAAAGTTCCTTAAATAGGAAATACTAGACACAGCTGAGATTATTTACTGGATTATTTACCCTGGACATTCCTTTCTACTTATTTTTTTAAAAAGGTGAATTATTCTCCTCTCTAGGCATCTGTTTCCCCTATTATAAAAAAAAAAAATAGCTGAGATAAATCTTATCTTAATTAAGTCTCTGACAAAAGTCTGCATTCCGAAACTGACTCTCAACAATAAAATTTAAGACAATCAGCTAATATTCAATTAAAGAAGCCACATTTTCCCTTGTAGAATATCCACATTCAAGTATAGATATACGTAGGCTATGAATGTAAATATTCACAAATGTAATCAATTCAACATTTGCTTTGAATATTCTTTAAAAAAATCAAATAATTTCATTTCTACTTATGAAGTAATGCAAAATGACAAAATAAACCAATCAAATCAACGAATCTTCTCTGAGCTGAACTATAAAGGTCACATGCTGCTATAATTTGTAGGTGAAGTTAGCAAGCTCTGTACAACTTTGAAAGTTTAAATAATCTATTTTCAATTGTGAGTCAACATTTTTATTGAACTGATTACACTGCTGCAGCATCAGTAGCAGTGAAGGTTGGTTATACAATAATTCAACACAACTAGACAATAATTGCTGATGAGCACCCACTTAAAGCAGCAGTCTCAGCAAGATCAATTAACCACTCACCAATGCTGCCAAGGTTTACGGAACCTATTCTGCATTCTAAAGCACAACACCTCTGTGACTTCAAGAAATAGAGTTTGCTGCTTTCTGCAAAATCATTCGTGTAGCGCACTCACTTGCTTTGCAATTCATCTTAATAGCAGACTTTCTTGTAAGTTCATAACTCTTCACTATTTATTATGATCCAAATTAAAAACAACTCAGTTTACCATTACAAATTTTTCTTCAAACATCTTTTAATGTTTTCTTTTAAATAACACCATATGATTGCTTTCCTTCCAGGGACATTGAAAAAGTTGCTAAAACAAGTGAACAGTTTTGAATTTGAGAAAAGGCAAAATTGAAAATAAGAATGGTACATTAAAAACCAAGGGTGAAAAAAAGATCAAGCAAATTTTTAATTATGTAATGTGGCCATATAACTTGATAATTTGGAAATCTGATCTTCAGAACATCTAGTCCATTGTACCATAAAGATCAAGTAATTAAGTTTTACCTGGGTGTCTTCCACTAATCCTAAATATAAGATAAAATGAAACACTAAAAACATGGAGAAATGATTCAGCACAGGAAAGCAAGAGACAAGGTTAGAACTATCTGTCCACAGCAGCCAAGGTTCATCCAGCATCGGGGAACTGATCACGAGAGATATGGTCAAGTAATCCCAGATAACAAATGAACATCCCAGCTGCATCACTGCACTTTTAATGCTAATTATTGCCACAAAAAAACTCATCATGGGCTTCAGAGGAAAAACTCCTTTCCAAACTAAAGTTCAGTTTTATCCAAGTCAGCCAATGAAATATAAAACAGGAATCTAGGAGAAAATTTTTTCCAAGACTCCTCAGATTACTGCTCCATTTGTCCATTATCTGAGGCCAACTCCAGATGCTGCAAAGGAATGCAACACAAAAAACCTTCAGAGAAATCTGATACTGAAGGCCATGCTTTCTTTCAGGATACCAAGCCCACTGATCTCTCAAGAACAATAGCATTCATTTAGCTTATCTTTTCCAAATCTCAAATTGTCACTGCTTGAACCTTAAAGATATGTACACCAGGGGAACTTTTAAATAAAAAACAAACTGACTTTTTTGATCATGACTGGTCTTGAAAGACCAGAGGAGAGGTAATTTAGGCAGTGAGGAATGTTACCACAATATGTACCAAAAGCATTAAAGTCCAACACAGTCACTGCAGCTTTTCATAATTTACAAAACAACAGCTAAGTATTAGTTTTTCACAAAAATGCTATCATTAGTTTTCCTTTCTTTCCACTATAATATTCTAAATTCATTAGCAAAATTAGTTATGTAAGAACAGACATAAGCCAATGAGCTTCTGCGAATTCATTCTATTCAGATTCAAAAATACATGACCTTAAAAGTAAATCAGGTGGCTGACAGTCTTTTGGGTTTTTTTTCCTTGGGGGGGGGGGGGGGAACAGATTTCTAATAGTTGACTTGTTCCTCAAATCTAGCATGATTGCAGGAACAAGACACAGTAGGGACATGACCTGCACAGCAAGTTATTTAACTTCAATTTTTAAGAAGGGTAAGAAGTAGGACCTTGGGAACTGAAATTCAGTCAGCCTAATCTTGAGTCCTTAAAAAGATAATGGAGTAAACTGACCTAGAAGCTATGCCTTCTATGACAGGCCTAGTAGACAGGGAGAGAGCACTGGATGTTGTTTTACCTGGACTTTAGCAAGGCTATCAACAGTCTCCCACACTCTCCCTATAGCCACGTTGGTGATATACAGATTGAAAAAGTGGATGTTAAGATAGAAAATTGACTGGATCACCAGGCTCAAAGGGTGGTGATCAGCACTACAAAAGCCTACTGGCAGCTGGTTAGTAGAAGTGTCCCCCAGGGATCAACACCAGGGCTAATACTGTTCAACATCTTTATTAACAACCTCGATGAAGAAACAGAGTGCACCGTCAGCAAGTTCACAGAGGATACCAAACTGAGCGGAAAGGGCTGATATGCCAGAAGGTAGAGCTGTTATTCAGTGGTACCTCAACAGCTGAAGAAATGGGCTAACAAGAACCTCACGAAATACAAATCCTGCACCTTGGACACAACTACCCTGTGCTACAGTACAGGTTGGATTTGACTGGCTGAAAAGCAGCTTTGCAGAAAAGGACCTGAGAATCCCACTGGACAACAAGTTGCACATGAGACAAGACAGCAAAGGTGGCTAACGGCATACTGGGCTGTATTAGCAAGAGCATAGCAAGCAAGCTGAAGGAAGTGATGGGTCCCCTTTATTCAGCACTTGTGAGACACCACCTGGAGTACTCTGTCCAGTGGGGAGCTCCCCAGCACAAGGCTTTGATGCACTGAAGCAAGTCAGGTGGAGGACCACCAAGATGATTAGAAAACTGGAGCACAACACATTCGAGAAGAGAGCTGAGTTTATTTGGCCTGAAAAAAAGATGACTCTGGGGATGGGGAGGGAGAATTTGTTTTGCCAGTTTCCACTACCTAATCAGGGGCATAGAGAAGATAGAGCCAGACTTCTCAGAGGTGTGCAGCAAAAGGACAAGGGACAATAGACACAGGTGGCAACAATGGGAAATTTTTATTAGACATAAGAAATTAGTTTTTCACCATGGGGGTAGTTAAAAACTGGAACAGGGTGCCCAGAAGGGTGTGGTATCTCAAACATAGTTGGAGATACTCAAAGCCTGACCAGAAAAGACCCTGGGCAACTTGCCCTTGTTGGCCATGCTTTGAGCAGAAGTTTGGATTAGACAGTCTCCAGAGATTGTCAGCCCATTTCTCCAACCTCAGCTATTTCATGATTCTAACTCTCCATGGCTAAATCCAGTGCAAATCATCTACGAGTGACAGACTACTGTACTGTCAATGCTGTTTTAACTCTTGCAAAAACTGGGTGAACATGACTGAGAGAATAGCTCCTAGCAACCATCAGATTGACCATATGTTAAAACCTGTACCATTTTATGATCAGCACAGGATACATAAGCAAGTGCCTTTCTAAAAAAAACAAACAAGACAGTTCTAAGTATCAGTAAAAATAATAAAAAAGAAACAGAAGCCAAAGAAACTTTGATGACAGAAGTTATTCCCCTTCTGAAAGAGATCTGAGAATTTACCTCTCCAAAGAGCAAAATAAGACATGATAGAATTTCACTAAGATGAGACAAATGTTGTGAGGAGGCTGTATTTTGTTCAACTTGCTCAACAAATCACTTCATCTTTTCTGGAAGAGTTTACTTTAACTGCATTATACAAAACTGCTTTTTTAATATAAATAAAGTACATGTCTAATCATAAATGTGGGTATGCCACTCTCTAGATAGAAGTGTAACTATATAGCACAATGAAGCATGGAGCCATACAACTACACTATGATGATACTGCATCAGAACTGAGTCTATCTCAATAGGGCTGTATTAAACTAGGGTACTTTTGAGCAGTCCAGCTGCTTCTGGGCAGCTGCAAAGCCCCATATGGAGTTCCACAAGCATTGTACCAAGAAATGCAGATTTATCAGTTCAGGCATTTCAGATGTATTTGTGTTCCATTAAATGGTACAGACATGCTCTGTCTGAGTCTCCTCATCAATTTTTGAGGACTTCACCAATTTAAAATCATTTTTTTTTGTTATAATGCCCTCAAAGGAGTTAATCTCATTTTTTGCACAGCGAGTTGATGTTCAGGGTAGACTTGCTGTATTTTTTGAATGACCTTCCTGAAATCAAACAGAAATCTTTAATTAAACCTGGATTTAAAACTCTCCTTTTGAGTACGAGTGCACATCCTAGACAGCAGATTCTCCTTCCTACCTTAAGTTGCACAGCTGGATTTAACTGAAATTTACCTGGAAAGCCAAACAACAATGCACAGGAAAAAATGAAGGTCATTTAAAGTATCATCTATAAAAATCACTACTTTTCTTTTTATTCATCACGAGAGATACTGTAAAATTAAGCTTCAACAAGCAGACCTTTTCTTACACAATTTATTATTCTTCGAAAAATGGAGTAATTTTTAGCAAGATTGCTCAATCTCTATATTTATTCCATCTAACCTATTACCCATCGTCTGATTTTTTGACCACACAAAACATTAGCGAGCATAAATGCCGTTTTTCTGTAATAAAACTATGAAGACATAATTGTAACTCATCAGCTTAAATTTAGCTCCTTTTACACAAGACTGTACAGTTTTCTCTTCACTTTATACCAGCCATATATTTGGCTACAAATACATATTTTAATATATTTTCCTTCAACAGTTCTATTTTAACAGGCAAAGTTTGTTTCCTTTTACAATTTCAATGACTAAGTAATGACTGCTTACTCTATAAAAATCACGTTGACTAAAAAGCAACAACTTCCTGACAAAAATCTATCATATGCATTCCCTCTGTCAACGCAGCTTGCAGATCAGTTCTTTAGTACACAAAGTAAAAAAGGGATCCCTTTTAGCTGCCACTGCTGTGTGCATTCAGCATGATCCAAGATCAGTCTGGTTTTAAAGACTTCACTTTGAGTTTCTTTCTTTAGTGGTTTTGTAAGTCATATTTCTCATAAAACTTGAATTTAATCCTTGTGGGTTAATAGTACAACTGGTAGTAGTTTTTGGCTAATGACTTTTTCTCAGCTCTCACTGTCATTTCTTTTATGCATATAAACTTTTCATGGATTTCCATTTAAAAGTAAGGAAAAATGGTAGGAAAAGAAAATGAATATGCCAAAATCTGACAGATACATTTTTGTCTGATTTTTTTTTTTTTTTTTTGCTTTGAACGAACACTCTTGTGTTAAAGAATCAGAACACACAACCCCCTGTTCATACAATACTAGTTCAAAAGAATAAAAGCCAAAAATAATTGGCATCAGCAAGGATTTCAGGTTTAGGAAAAGTAAGCATAATACATTCCTTGTGTTATTCCTCTGTACTGTACTAGGAACTCAGTAATATTCCATCATTACAAAATGTGCTTGTGAAAGAATATAAAAATAGACAAATAAAATAAAGACCAAAACACTCAAGCTCAGAAAACAGTGTGCAAAGTACATTCCCACTGTATTTATCCAGTCATTAGCTATCTGTTTGCATTGTACATGGGCAAGTGCAAAGTAAACTAGAAAGCTTGCTTGCGTAGTCACTTACATCAGTATTGCAGGGTTATTAGACACTGGACAGCCTTTTGCAAAAAGCTTTTATGATCTGAAATCTTTCTAAAATAATAGACATGTATTTACTGTGAGGACTGAGACAGTTCTAGCCCTTGATGTCCTGCTTTCCCTAATTAACACTGTTTGGTATGGTGGGCGCAATCCCAGACATGTGACATGAGAGAGGTCACAGCGTTCATGCTTGCTGTTAACACATTCTTGAATTTCAGTGTATGATAATTTAAAACTCTTGAACACAGAGCATAAGATGATGTATTTCTCTACTGAAAAAGAGGAATTATTTGCCTTCCATATCCCTCCCCAAGGCCTGCAGAAAATGTAAGGAGTAAGTGGACATGGCTGTGAAAATACTCCCTAAATCTTCTATAGGGCTGCAGCTCATGTAGCAAGCTGGGGGTGAGAAAGTGGGGGAAATCATTTAATGGGTCAGGAAGGAATAGTAGCAGGAACACCTCCTTTTTGGCCCCAAAGAAACCGTACAGGAATAAGTCAATATTATCTTTAGCACATAACATAAAAAAAGCTTTCAGTTGAAATGCATAGAAAAAAAATCACGTATACAAGAAGCTTAATGCAATAACTGCCATGATTTTCCATGATTGATAGAACTTAGTAGTTCAGTAGCATTTACATAACTCAGCCCAACTTGAAATCTTGGGAACAACAAAATATTTCCTAAAGAAAGAGGAATTATTTTACAGTTAAAAAAAAAAAAATTTTTCTTTCCATTTTGAAAGCACAGGGAAACAAACGCTCTTTTGATGATTATTTTCAAACCTGAAAATTGACAGTAACCTCTGCAGCCTCCTCCATTGTTTTACCTACCGATTTGAGCATCCTAAGGTTCCAGAAAGCAGAAACTTAGCAGCTTCAGTCAGAGGAAAAAAGGCAAGTTGCTTTTAATTGCTTCAGTTGCAAGGCCAAAATTAATGCAACTTTTGAAAACTCTTCATATTAGCTACCTTCATCAACTGCTTTGTCTTTTCAGTATGTTTACTGCTAAAAATTTACAGCAAAATAAAAAGTGAACACGGATTAGAAAATTTTGCAACTGACTGGGAGAAAAGGAGATCAATGTATAATCTCCTAATTGGTGGAACTGTTTGGTGTACAGCCTGTCCCCTTACTACAAGGATTTGGCATTTATGCCTTTGCATAAACTGTCAGAGCTGCAAGGAGTGAAGCCATTGCACAATGCAGCTATTTGCAAGCAAATTCTTAAGGCTCCAGCACTTGATGATGTAAATGACAGGGTTCACATGATAAAAAAAAAAAAGGGAGGGGGGTCCTTCTAGCCCTCTTGACTGATATCAGAGTGGGAAAAAAAAAGATATTGTCTCCAGATAAACACGGAATTATTTCCACAAATGTAAATGATCTTTGTCATATTCTTAGCAGAATTCTAGGCTTGTGATTCAGAGTAGGCCCAACAGTATGCAGAAACAAATTCAACAGTAAAACACTGGAACATATGTAACCAAACAGCTTTTTTTCAGAAAACATTTTAAAATGATAGCGAGGATTTATTTTTAATAGTATAAGACAGACATCATGATTATTTAATATATTCAAGGGCTAATGAAAGGAAAACTACCCAAGTATTTATAATACTGTAGAGCCTATAAACTACAATAATGAACCAGAACTCTATTTTGTTCAACATTGTAAAAAGTGTTCTATGTAAGATATTCTACAATTATATTTAAATACTTGCTGCAAACAGGTTAGTGAACACATTCTTTTACAGTGTTTGTACACCTAGAAATATATCCTGTTCTGACTGTGCTACCAGCTACTAACACTATATACTGTAAGTTTCAATAGTGGCTTTTTTTTTAATTCAAATACTAGTGAGTAGTACCACAAGTCAGACTGTTTGCACACACAAACTACAAAATATAGGATACAGCTTAACAGAAGCAGCATTATTGTACTATTCAAAAGCATGACTAATAGAGTTGCCAACATGGTGGACATTCCCTTGTCCTAGAAAAGATACATGCATGGTAGAGATTACTACATCTGCATCTTTTAATTGCTTAAAAAGCAGTCCTTTTAATCATAGGGGTCCTAAATTAGATATTTGCATAATCAAAAAGTCAAACTTGGTAAAACAGACTACTTTCTACTAATCAGACCATTAAAAGGTGCACATCCCTGACATAACACTGAATTTAATAGAGAAAGATGCCTGAAGCACAATTTACAACAACTCTGGGCTATCCTTCTTACCAAGCCATCATGCAAATCCCATCTATTAGTAAAGCTTATTTGGAGGAAAATTCAGCCCATGGGGAAGGAGTCTGGAAATCAGAGGGAAAGGAAATGAAGTTTTCTTTCCAAACGTTAATTTTATTCTTATTTCAAGAGAAATTCCCAATACATTTCTGTACATACTGAAATAATACATGTGCAAGCCAAGTATCAGCCTCTATCCCTGGGAAGTCTAACTTAATCATTTAACTGCGAAGCCATAAAACACAACACCGTTAACTATGAAAGTTCTGCTATCTCAGAAGAAATAAGATACTCCCAAAACTACAATCCATATAAAGAGAACCTTTAAAACATTTGATTTCTTATTTCTAAAGCAGTCTAAAGTTACATCACATACATGTATCATATATAATACACACACACACACTTATATATATATAAAATACCTTTAAAAAGACAGCTATACACTAAATAGTTCCAAAGGAGAAGGATTGCAAAAAGGAAAACTGCACAGTGTTACAAATGACATCTAAGATCACGGATTAAAAAAAATAAAGTGACCATTTCTGATTCTCTACCACAGACCCACCACAACCATGGCCTGTTTTTCAGAGGGTTGTGTAATGTCAGTAAATGTAAATGTGTTACCTCGTTACACACCTTATATAACTCCTAGAAAGGCAAGACACACTGCTAATACTTAACTTACATTTTTGAAGTAGTAATGGACAGTGACTACCCTACTTTCTGCATGTACTTCAAAACCCGGATTCCTTCTTTACTGCTGTTTTCGCCTTCAGATGTGGCATAGGTGCAATTTGGAAATGAATTAGTGTGTTAACTCAAAGTCTCAGAAAAATGCACAACATATGGACACACTTGTCTTAAGCTGCGTTAGTCGAAATTACAAGTTTATTCTAACAGCTGGCTGCTAAATAGCTGCATTTATTCCTCCTAACATATAATGAGTTGTTATTCATGTGATGTGTATTCATTACCAAAAGTACAAAGCCATATAAGATTCTGATGCAACATTGCTGAAATCCACAAAACTAGAGATAATATAGTAAGAAATTTCCTTTCTAGAAGGCCCCAAAGCATTCGTTTTTTATAATATGTTGATAATATTATGAATAATATTATCAATACACTGTGATATTAAAGTACATTCTTGGCAATTTTTTTGCCCAAAGCCACCGTACTTTTTAGGGATTTATTTATTGTAAGGTTATTCATCAGTGTGCAGTATCTCTGATGTTACTGCTTAAACAAAAGAAAGTGTGAAAAAGCAAACCACTAGTTTTTGCTGTAAGGAACTCTAGCTTTCCAATTCTACTGATGTGTAATTGATTAAAGAAGAAAAAAGAACAGGTGGCACTGTTAGGGCCAGCCATCATCTCCATGCACTGAATTGTAAAGGAAATGAGATACTAAACAGCAGAGGCACTTCTAATCTTAGTTGCCCTGACTTCATTGACAGGCCTAGGTTTTCACCTCTTAATTAGGGCCAAGATAAGTCCGTAGTATCAGAGACACTGGGGAGACGGATAATACAATATCCGGACAATAGCTCTCAAGTATCAGCAGTTTACCACTTCCCTATCTAAAAGGCAGGTTACTTCCAGCAGAGTGCCACATTTTGTCTATATTCATTCCTAATCTGTAATCCCCCAAACCTAGGATAGCAGCTTCTTTAAAACATTCAGGAGAAATGGTACTTTTTTCCACCAAATGATGGGAGAGAGAAACAGATGTTGCTGCCCCCTCCTTCTGACTCCTATCCAAGATACTTATATTCCTTGGATGTCAAAGCTGCTGCACTGCTACTCATTCGTTCATGGTCAGTGCTTCATCAAAAAGCAGTTTGGTGATCAGAATTCCACTTGCCATAAAGGACAAAAGGCACTTATTCAGTGATGACAGTGAGTGAAACTATTTTCAAGCCAATGTATCTTAGGAACAATTCCAGCTACGTAGGTCAACTTTTCCAGTCAGAAACTTCCATATAGAAATTAAGGAAAGGTGGTTTTGGCTGCCTCTAGAGAAACTCGTTCAGTTTTGAAGGGTGTTTTAGGCTGTGTGTTTTTTCTAAAATGAGCATTTCAGTGTTTGGTAGTCTGAAAGCAGACTTTGCTTTCTGACTCATTTAATGTTAATTAAATCTCCATCAATTTTTGCTCCTTGTGAGATAACTGTAGATAGTATAATCTTCTGCCGTGTATCATTTCCCTCTTAGATGTTCACTACTGAAACATGCTAACATTAACAAAAATTTCCAGAGGGTTATAGACAGATGCCTGTACTGCTATTGCTCTTTCAACAAACTGCCTTTCGATGTCCCGCTTTTATAGCGAACACAGCACAACTACATAAAGCATCACGGGCACAATCTATATATAGCATATGAATCCCTAATATGCTTACAACCAGGACAATAAGTCATGCCCATATCTCTTATGCTGCTGTTACAGTATCTAATGGGCCCATGACTAGCAATCTAATCTAAAGCATCATGCCAGATAAGGTCATAGGAACAGACATACATGCAGGGCTGCGTTATTATTCTTTTCATGCAACAGTCACTGACTGAAATTGCCAAATTCATTTTTCTCAGGAATTCTGGGTCTACATCTGCTAGTCAGGAACTCAGTATTACCTGACATGGTTTGTCCATCTTAAATAGCAAGGATCTAGGAACCATGGAGGCTTTCTTAAAAGCAAGATGAAAGATGAGACAATGCTTTTTCTATCAAAAAGCCTGTAAGTCATTCATAACCCAAAGCATGCTGATGTGATGCTACCTGGCCTTCTAGAGTGCTTCTCTACTATAATCAGTTTACAGGACAGCTTTCGATTGCCACATTCTCACATGATAGTGATGAGCAAGTGCCCACTTACATTCAAAATGCCTGCTGCACTAGGACACAATTCCAAAATTTCTTCCTCTGTGCCTAATCACATGAAGACGCAGCACTGTCATAACTTATCCTACAATCATAATCCAGATTTGAGGCTTTAAACCAGGGTGACACTTGGGCACTAACTCAAGCTGTGTCAGTCCTTAGGGACAGCAGGCAGTTACTTTCTCAAGAGCGCAGCAGAAGCAGCTACCCTACTTTTTTTAGGTAGTAAAATTGCAGCCTCCGTTTTCTTCCCCATATTAAAGATCTTAACATAGCCAACAGCAACAGTATAAAATTCACAGCACTCTGGAAGGGCACAGAAGAGCTCAAGAGGCTCCTTTTACATCCTCTCCTTTGAGCTATGAATATTTTCAGTACAGAACTAATAATTTGATTTTGTGTGTGTACATGAAACATCAATAATTTATGTATTAATTAAAAAAACTCTTAAGGGAAAAAAAAGTGTTCCTAACATACAGTGTTAAAAAAATGTCACTGAGTCATTAACAAGAAAGCAGAGACATTCTCTATTTTGTACCATATTTCTCCTCTATTCTGCATATGTCCTTATGTGCCACAGATCACTACAGTGGTTGTGGTACTCTGAACTATGTCTATTCCTATATGCTGATGGTCTAGCCAGGTCACTTCTAATGACCATATCAAAATATGAAAAGCCAGGAAAAAAACAAAGGCAATAGGCTTCCATGAATCAACACCTTACAAACCTCAAACCAACCCACTAAAGTAATTTTTGAGTAAATGAGACAAGCTTCTCAGTGTTTTCTCCACAGCTGTAACTCTGACACACAATGCCAATGAAAATACCCACAGTTATCTACAGGTATAGCAAATTATTAGGTACTAAGGCACTCTGATAACCCAGGGTAAAGAACAAAGAATTATAGCATCCCATTGAAGTGTTTTGAGAAATTATGCCAAAGGCCAAGCAATTTCAACCACCCAGGAAGTGTTTTTATTGCTATATTGCATTGGAAATTAGAGCAGAAAGACCATTACCATACTTTTAACTGGGTACTTCTGGGCATGACATCATAAATTGCTATTCAAACCTCTACTTCTATTTAGAGTTCAGAAACAACTCATAACTCATTCTGAATAAGAGATAATGACAAACAAAATAAAGCAAGTTAAACATACTATTGTTAGGTTTTTGAAGCAGAAAGAAAGTTAAATATCCTGAGTCATTAACTACTTTACAGATCTGCGTTATGCTAGAGTCCTGTCACAGATCGCTTACCAGACAAAAGTCGGTTTCAAAGACCAACAAAATGGAAGGGATATTTTTATATTAATTTGAATTAAGCAACAAGCTAGTGATTTGTCATGGAATAATATAAAGGCCTGCTCAGTAGCAGCTTTAACAATTACCTAAAATTACTATAGGAGAGTTCATAGTTCTGGATGGCCTTCTAAAACATCATTAGTTGTGTTTACATACCAGTTAAAATGCTGATGGTTACTGAACTCTAATATGCTATTAGAGAGAAAATGGAAAAATATCACATCACAGACCAGAAACACAAGATATGCAGTCATGGAAGGTTTTTTGCCCTCCTCACTGTTTGGATAGAAACCTTCTCATTTCTATCAGGTCTGTGGGTTATCTTAAATGTATGGTTAACATCACAACATGGTTCTAATCAAATGAGTTTGAATTAAAATTATACTTCTGCAGATGTAAACTGTACCTCAGAATAAGTATAAACACAAAACACATTTCTTTTCCCTAGAAGAAAATTTCTAAGGGCTAGAGAGATGAAAATGCAGAGAAGGGGGAGAGCGCAGCAAAGAGGAAAGCTCACATTCATTTCAATTCTGCCTCGGTTGCCATATTTTTGGTCCTTTCCAGAATCAGTGTACAGAAGGCCAAACACATTGTCTGAAGTTATAAATCACTACAAATGAACACAGATGCATCAGCAAGACAATGATGCCTCAGGCATATGAACATTTTCATGCCAAATTAAATACCAGAACAAGGAAAAACATCCTCAGTAAATACACTAAGAATGTACTTAACACTATACACTCTAGTGATTAAGATGACTCCAACAACGAACTTGTTCGGTAGCCAAAACTTTCGATTTCACTGAACCACAATGACTCTCGATATATTCTGCCACTGTACCACTTTGTATTGTTCTGGGATAAACTTCTTGCGCCTTTTCAAGAATTTGCATAACAAATGAAAAAGTACTCAGCTGCACACTTGCACAGCAAATGCAGGAAATCCAGTTCAGACAGGAGAAGACAAATGGGTTTTTGATGCATCTGAAAGAAATGCTGCCCTCTGCCTTACAAACAGCAGAGTAGAAAATGGGGCAGCAACAATAAAGTGACAGAATAGAGATCTAGTTTGAATCAGTGACAAAACCATATCCATCCAATATATTAATCAAAAATAAATAACTCTACAGAAAGCATACAACTTAATACCAATTAAAAAAAAAAATCTTTTCTCAGTTTAATGCTTTCCTAAAAAAGCGATCTTGCTGGGTACTGCACACCACAAGTGTTTGTCTAGAAAGACAGGTGGTCTAAATTTGCCTGCTTAGTTCTCCCTGCTCCTTCCACTAATAGTTTATTGGCATATGCCTGTCATCCCTAGCCACCCTTTTCAGTTTGTGAGCTTCGATCACATACCAACAAAGCCATTTTCTCACTGGCAGAATACTTCATTTAAAAATACCGGTATGATAATGTTTGCCCTGTGGATTTCCCACAAAACACTATAAAGCTCAGACAACACATCTTGAAAGCTTAGAAAAGGATGCTGTTAATTTTATTTATGTTTAAGTAAAAATGTCAATGGAAAAAGATTTGTATAGCTATTAAAATAGTTGCAATATTTTCAGATATTGTAATGTTTTCTTAAGAACTGATTTAACAAGATTGTGCCATTATCCACTCTACAAGCCAAACACAAATGCTAACTCCAAAGTTTAGTCATTTCCTCTCATTTCCAGAATTAAAAGCTGCTAACTGCACAACTCTACTGATATTTAACACTGAATCCCATACTGCCGTACACTTTACTACACAGTGACTATACAGAATACAAAATGGCCAGAATACAAAATGGCCAGAATACAAAATGGCCAGAATACAAAATGCATATGGTACATCGTGTTTAATTAGAGAAAAGTACATGACAATCTACCTTTACTTCCAAATCTGTACTTCAAGTGGAAGTTGGGGAAACTTGAAGATTGGTGACCTTCACTAATCAGACCAATACTAACATAAAATTAGTTTAATCTGTAAAATACAGTGTCCACATTAAAATATTTGATTATTTCATAGCAACTGTTTACGCTTATACATTAATGTCAGCATTCTTTTATTTTTGGAGTTGAAATAACACTGCTATTAGAGCAAAACACTTGTTGTAAGAGATGGAAAGCTGGTGCGTGCAATACATTACAAGAAGGCATAACGCATTTATTCCCATACACTGGAAAGGAGCACACAAAACCTTACTGATGGCTTTGTTCTCTCACTCATTAAATATTCATAACAATGAGCTTATTATTTGATACAGCCTCTGTTCTTTCAATACCTATGCAAACTCCCAAGCTACTGTTTCATTCTTGCCTCCATGTTTCTAGGAAGAAAAAGAAAAGGATTTACTAATGTCAGCAGTCAGGACACTCACATGGTACATGGGAAAAGTTTACACCGAGTCATTATTTTTAGATAGAATGGACCCAAAAGCCAGGCAGGTAGGGCACGCTTTCACCATGTAGAAACCTTTCTCCAAATCAGCACAAGTGGGATTCAAACTTGGGTTTCTCATATTCCAGCAGAATGGCACTGTCACAAATGGCAGGTGGAAACATATTCCCTTCACTGGGTGGGTGGGTACGTGTTTTATGTGAGCTTCACTGAAAACAAGATGAGTGTACATGCATAAGAAATCCTGCTGTTGAGAAATCATTTGGCACGCGTGCCTGTTCTTGACTGGCTGTGTTCATGAAACTTTTCAGAAGTTTAAGAAACCTTGACTGAGCTGCAGATAAATAAGGAGTTAAATGATTTTTGGCTAGAGAGCAGACTAATTCCATTTGGAGATATGCACTCTGCATTTATGTCTTTAAAAAGTGTGCTCATGTGCATATTTTACAGAAGCCCACCATAGTATTTGAATACTTCATTTTGCAACTTGAATGTTATTTTAGGATTTGGGGTTTGCTTGCTTCTTTTAAGAAATATATTTGGGAGTTTGAAACAGGAAATCAGATTACTGTGTATGCAATTTAATATTTGGTTATACTTAATTCATTGGACCACTTTTCTCTCCCTAGTACTGAATTTATTTCAGCATAGAGAGACAGAACACTCCATCTCAGCTTGAGCAGATAACAGATACCAGTTATTAAAATGAAGTTTTTCTGATTTTTGTTTCTATTTTAGAGAAATTTGTCCCCTTCCCATGTCTACCAAAGATAAAACAAACATGTATACCTAAGCCTCGTAAGTAAATTGGACATTAAGACATGGTAACATCAAACAAAACTTCTTAGAAATCCAATCATCTTGTGTTGCATTTGTTACAGATATAAAACAAGACTTTCTTATTGGTCCTAGGTATCAGAGTATGAAACGATGAAAATTGGGATATTTCTGCACAGTGAGTTATGCTGTATAAAAAGTCTTTGTAAAAACACCAAGAACAATTATGATCTCAAAACGTTAGTGTGCGGAGAAGTACAGTCACTACCCTGTGAAGGTGCATGCCTTGTTGGTTTACAGCTCCCATTTGAAAGTGATACAGGTTCAGGAAAAAGTCATCTCTGCCAGATAAGCACAACAGCCAAATCCAGACAGCTGGGCTTGCAAGCCACAGTTACTGCAGAGGCACTTTGGCAGGGAACGTCACAAGCAAGGAGAGGCAAACATCTGGAATGGGGCATGCAGTGAAATATAATGCACACAACTTGCTCTTCCATTTAAAAATGAAAACAGAAAATCTAAAATTTTTATTGCAGCATCCACTTTCTTTAAAATACCGAATAGCTTCACAATTAATATGAAAGATCCATATTAAATTCATAATTCAGATTAATGATATGAAAGGCCAATTTTTTCGTATTCATTTTACTGAGCTTTTCAGTTTCTGTGGTGAATCTGTAATTTTTAAAATATTCTTTGTAGTATTTAAACTTTGATTTTTTTTTTTTGATGAATAGTGTGGCTTCATTTTCTTTAGTTAAAGTTGTTTTTGGAATATTTTGCCCTTCACTTTTTTTTTTTTAATTTTATACATTGCTTATCAAAATAAGCTGAAGACATTCAATACTACCCAGGATATTAGACTTGCAGAGCAAAAATTGCTTCTAGTTCATGCAGCATCAGACATTGGAAGTTTACTAAATTGTCTATATTCATATTTTACAAATATGACAAACCTCTTCATGCACCTGACTTCCACATACTGCTCTGACTCAAGTCACTTAATGAAAACTTTATTTCAATAATGTATCCCTTATTATTCTCAACTCCTTACTTAGAAAATAACATTATTATTCTTCTATTATTCTGGGTAATTTTTTTATGTTTTTTTTCTTCAAGTCATTCTTAATTTTTTCCATTGTATTATATATTTTCTGCCTGTCTTGTATTTACTTCCCTTGTGCTTATTCCAGCTTTTGTCTGTTCTCTACCAACATTTCCTAAGTCATCCTATTAGTGATATAAACTAACATTGTGATCTACAAAAACATGGTTTTATAACTTGTGATTCCTGCTGGATGGGCTAAAACAGTGAAAGCGTCACATAAAATTGAATAGGATAGTAAACTATGAAGCACCAAATTGTGTCAAGACCTCAGTAACTGGGGCTTCAGTTCATTTAATTTTACTGCCTACTGTGACTGTGTCAAAGCAAAGTTAAAAAAAATCACTGATTCAGAGTTAATAATCTTCTTTTGTCAGCTGGAAGACCATACTCCTGTACCTGCATATTTCCATGTGTTTCCATGTTATATTGAGAGTCCTGAACCACTTTGTTTAGCCAATCCGTGAAATGGTACTCAACAGCAGAAAAAGTCTGTGTCACACAAAAAGCTCTCAAGGCTGTCCTGTCCACCTGTCTAATCAACTCGCAAAAATATGTCTGAGTCCTCTTATTATTATTTCTCAAACTGAACAGAGAATTCTTTCAAATCCTTCATCTCTATAACTAAGTAGTTCTAATACTTTGTACCAAAAACTTCTCCAAATTCTTAAGACTTTTACGCTCCATAATGAGCTCAAAAGGCAATTAATGAGCTCAAAAGGCAATTTGCTTCTACCCATTACGACAATGGAATCTTTTAAGTATAAATTAAGAACAATTATGCTGGAAGTGTTGCTTTCAATAGCGATAGATTTTAATAAATGTATACAGCCTGTTCATTAAAATTAGATTTAAGTGGCAACCACCACAATTTTTAATGGCATTGACAATTTCAAAAGTTTATTAAAATTAATTAAACAAAGAAACACAAGCCACTTCAAGTTAATTCACTCCTACTGTACCAAGTGAATCACTAATGAAGACACAGCAACATAATTTGAAACTCAAAGCTGGTCTCTTGAATCTTCTGAAGTACTGCACTGTAATCCTTTGCCCAAAAAATCACAAAGAACCATGTAAAACTGTCACAATTTCTTTGGGAAAAGCCAGCTTAACTTCAGTTTATGAGAAAATTGAAATAATGGAATTGTTTGGAATATCTAAACCCCCCAAATTCTAAAGACATATAATATGAGGGTATGAAAATTGATTCAGCTCAAAGATTATGAAAGTGTAGTGTTGGAAAGGTGAAATCTTTTCTTTATGATTCTGTGAAATAACGAAGTGTGATCTGAGACATTTTCTATCCAATATCAGACAGGCCTATTTTACTTTAAATATTCATACTGCTGAAATTAAAGATTTTTTTTTGTTCAAGCTTTTCATTTTGTAAAGTTCTTTCTAAGGCAACTTGCTTTAGAATAAAATTGCTTTGAAACTGGTACATAATTGAAAGACCTTCCTAGACGCATCAACTTTTCTTTTTCCTGAAATGCTTCCCATAAAAATAGCTTGTCTAATAGCTTCCCCTAATGTTCCAGAGTAGCAGAAAATTACTCCACTTACTGGAGATTAGGCCTTATTTTGTAGTAGAGGCAGCAAGTCTAAAGCATCTCCAGTCTAAATAGACAAAGATGATTATATCCAAATTATACATACGAACTGAAGAGCTGAAAAAATAAGATGGCATAACTCAATCCTGAGATACAGGTTATTTCATTGAGTTTACTGGGAATTATCCCATGGCTACTTTTAAACTTTAAGCCTGAAACTTATGTAACTTGATGAGAAACAAGTCTTCTGCAGGAAGCCTGAGACCAGAACTCAGTTCTCCTTTCCATGGCTTCAAAAGCCGACCCAACATCGCCTACCCCTCCAGATCCCCCCAAGGCATATCAGATGGCCAAGGACAAAGTAGTTACCAGGTAGTAAGAAAAGAAACTGCACTACTACGAAGAAAAAACACAATTAAAACAGAACTGGTCTTTTGCAGACAGAATGACGACAATATGTACCTTTTTACATCTGTGCAAACCTACTACAAAAAGCAGTGTGTCATCTTGTTATTTTATAGACAGCAACATTCTTTCCCAGACCAGGTATCACCTTTCTTGAGTCATTTGCATTCTTTTATTTTAATAACAATGTACAGCTTGATGGTGTGTTCTGCTGTAATATTACTGATGTACACAAATCACAAATTTCAAAATTCTTAAAAGAAAATGTATTCAAAATCAGTCAAGCATTTTCTATTTTCCAGTACATTTTAAATATTTGTTGTCAGATTATTTGTAGAGAACAGGTAGAAACAACCAAGACTTTCCTGTGATATAAATTTTTTGTATTTACAAGATCAATTCCAAATGGTATCTTCTATATTCCCTATATTTATTTTTAGTCCTAACAAAAAATAAGCACCATACTATTGTAATCATAATACAAACTTCCTGGATGTAGTCCCATGGAAAGCAGGAATGATATGTTTAATATACAAGCCATAAAAACTAGGAAATGAAAAATCAAGCCACTAGTCAGTACACAAATCCTAATCTTTTCCCAGCATGCACATATCTTAAACTACTCTAACTATAAGTTACCTTAGCAATTCTCAGCTCTGCTCCCCACAACTTTCTGATTTCTGAATACATTTTCTGCCAAATTACCTTCACTTCTGAGAACAGTAGCATATTTTTCTGAAAGGAGTTTGGATAAAGGAAGACAAGAAAGGTGACTTGAATAACTAAAAAAAACCATCATATACTGTATTACGTCACCTCATCCCTGACAAAATCCTGTGCTCAAGCAGTTGCTATTTATTGGCCCCACACGTGCCAGGAATTAAGTGGAATAGCCTCTAATGCACAAAATAGTGTGTACATTGTCATACACAGAAGCTACATAAAAATAGCAAATTACAAGAACTACACATTATGTTAGTGACTGTTCGAAATCCACTTTCAAAAACAAAAGCTATTTGTTTCAGATCTACATGACATTCCTTTCAAAGTTGTATAATTCAGAACGTTTTTAAAAAAATAACAAACAGTATTCTTCAGAATGCCATGAAATTTTCAGCCATGCCCAGATTTCAAATGTTGTCTTCTAACACATTACGAACAAACAGAAAAATATAATTGTTTGATATTTCATACTGAATGGCTGCCTACTTTTTAGAGGAAGGAAAAAAAAGTTTCATGGCTCATTTAATTCCTTCCTAAAACAGAATCCTAGAATTATCTTCAAATCTGATATGCTGAATAGACTACAGTAAGATTTGGAAGACCTTCAGTTTAGGTTTAACTTTCTAATATATTACATGTCAGAGGGAATAATAAATAATTTTGAAATAATTATAAGAGATGACATCTTAAAGAAAAAAGATCACCTATGAGTTAGTTCCTAGATGAGCATTTCAATAGATAAATGTTTTTGTTTCAACAATGACTATTATCTATCTACAGCACTCTTTCCACTGACTGTTACTGATTACTGTAGGATTACTGCTTTAGGCTTAGCTTCCTTATCCCCATTACACTGCCTGATCAATGGAACTGCTTCATTTGTAAGGAACTCCTCTTTCTAGAAAGAGATCAAAACTGCTACACTCAAAGGCTCATCACAGTGAGAGCAAGCCTGGATAATAATCCCTTCATTAGCCAGAAAAAAAAGCACGACAAATTGGAACACCGATGGCGCAGCAGCAGTGAAAAATAAAGAGATCTGATAAAAGGGTTATCAATGCTTGTAAGCATGAAAGACTTCTAAAATCAAGGATTAGTTCTTCATGCAACTGAGTTAATTTTCACTTCACAGAATCGTTGAGGTTGGAAGGGACCTCTGGAGATCATCTAGTCCAACCCCCTGCTCAAGCAGGGTCACCTAGAGCACATTGCACAGGATTGTGTCCAGGCGCGTTTTGAATATCTCCAGAGAAGGAGACTCCACAACCTCTCTGGGCAACCTGGTCCAGTGCTCTGGCACCCCCACCGTGAAAAAGCTTTTCCTCATGTTCAGATGGAAGTGTCTGTGTTTCAGTTTGTGCCCGTTGCCTCGCGTCCTGTCGCTGGGCACCACTGAAAAGAGTCTGGTCCCATCCTCTTGACACCCTCCCTTCAGATACTTGTACACATTGATAAGATCTCCTCTCAGCCTTCTCCAGGCTAAACAGGCCCAGCTCTCTCAGCCTTTCCTCATAAGAGAGATGCTCCAGTCCCCTCATCATCTTCGTAGCCCTTCGCTGGACTTGCTCCAGTAGTGCCACATCCCTCTTGTACTGGGGAGCCCAGAACTGGACGCAGTACTCCAGATGGGGCCTCAGCAGGGCTGAGTAGAGGGGGAGGATCACCTCCCTCGACCTGCTGGCAACACTCTTCCTGATGCACCCCAGGACACCATTGGCCTTCTTGGCCACAAGGGCACATTGCTGCCTCATGCTTAACTTGGTATCCAACAACACTCCCAGGTCCTTCTCCGCAGAGCTGCTTTCCAGCAGGTCAACCCCCAACCTGTACTGGTGCCTGGGGTTATTCCTCCCCAGGTGCAGGACCCTGCACTTCCCTTTGTTGAACTTCAGGAGGTTCCTCTCCGCCCACCTCTCCAGCCTGTCCAGGTCTCTCTGAATGGCAGCACAGCCCTCTGGTGTATCGGCCACTCCTCCCAGTTTTGCATCATCAACAAACTTGCTGAGAGTGCACTCTGTCCCTTCATCCAGGTCATTGATGAAGAAGTTGAACAGGGCTGGACCCAGTACTGACCCCTGTGGGACACCGCTAGCTACAGGCCTCCAACTAGACTCTGCGCCGCTGATCACAACTCTCTGAGCTCTGCCTTTCAGCCAGTTCTCAATCCACCTCACTGTCCACTCATCTAGCCTGCACTTGCTGAGCTTATCTATGAGGACGTTATGGGAGACAGTGTCAAAAGCCCTGCTGAAGTCAAGGTAGACAACATCCCCTGCTCTCCCCTCATCTACCCAACTTGTAGAATTTATTAGAGTTTCATAGTCCTCTGCTAAGTCTCTCACTTCTTTGTGATATTATTTCACAGTGTCATCTTTATTTTGTCAATGACAACAATAAGGAGGAAGTTGGATTTCAAACTTCTCTGTAAGGTAGCTTTTTACCACTACTAAAAGACAGCCATGGATTACAGTTTAACCAGATTTCAGAAACATTCAAAATCCTCCCTGATTGCTAATGCACACCTCTAGAGAAACAACAAGCATTTAGGTTGGTCATCTTCACCTATAAGGAACTCTGAACTGTAGACTCTTAAAAGGTGAAAGATTACTAGTTTATTAAAATAAAGTGAAATCTTTACTTTTGATTACAGAGGTGGAAACAAAATTAACAAAACTGAAGAAGTAAAATACCACAGCACGTGCTTGCATTCTACCTGCTATCAATTCCTCTTCCTGTCAGTTTAGCATGCTTTAAGGTTGTGAAGCCACAGGAGTTGCACCAGTGACTATCACTTCAAACCTGACTGCTATTTCTCAGCATTGACCTCCATAGTTAGATTTGAAGGCTAGAGATGAGCATTCCCTCCCAGAAAGGAAATCACCTAACCTGTTCAGGGTTGCCAAATTCGGTAGCCCAGTGGAGGTGAGGCTGCTGCAGCTCTGTATTTTCAGGTCCAACCAGTAGTGAGGCTGAGTGTGTATCCCCAATAGGGGCACATGAAAAACACAAGTATACAACACATACACCATATATGCCCAGCTGGCCAAACAGATCAACACAAACATTCAGCACTCACCCAACACAAACAGCACCAATGGCCTCATCCTGTTCCTCTCTCTGGCTGATCAGGATTAAGGTGAATTAGTGGGAAATCCATACATGCACACAAAATATGAAGCCCTCCCAAAGCCAGGCTTAGACACTCAGTCCACCCAGGAACTGGCCCGGGGATCCCCATCTCCCCAGTTGCTGACACCTGCACATACAAGCCCCTGAGGCCACAGCCCCACTCCAGCTGCTGGTACAGACCCCCTTACACACACCAGCACTCACACAGACACACACACCAGGGATCGCTGCAGTAACTGGGCTTAGCCATTGCAGTCCATCCCATAGCTGGCCCTGGATCCTTATTCCCCATAGCTGCCTCACGCAGAGACACACACGCTCAAGCATGTCTCAGTCGACCCCAGATCCGACGGTCTCACCAGCAGTTGGCCAGAACCCCCTGGTCCCTCCAGTAGCGAACTCCTCCAGTTTTCTAACCCCTAGAGATGCACGCACACACCTGCTCCCCTCTCTATATGCTGCCAGTCCCTTTTATCCCCTCATCCCTCTGCTTTCCCACACTTGTTCTTCCCCAAACCACCTTGATCCCTCCCTTTTCCCACCTTTGGTGTCTCCCCTAAACATCCCATAGTAAGTCTTGTACATTCCCAAAATGCTTTTCCCTGGCATCCCATAATAAGTAAGTCCCGCACCCCCTAGGCAGTAACCCGCTCAGTCCGTAAGCCTCTTCTGTCAACTCCTGGCAATGGGTTTCACCATGAGGCTGACAGCTCCCCTGGGACAGCCTTGGGGGAGAACCGGGTTGGGGCATCCCTGACCGGGTTATTGGGGTTGCCCCCCAACAGTGCGCCTCTGTGCTTCTCTGTGTGTGTGGAGACGAGCCTCTTATCACATACCCCAACATAATTACTTCTGTCTCCACTGGAAACTTTTCTCTCAACTCTCTCTGAAAATATCCTTTCTATTTCTCTTCAACAGGGATGCAGATGCTAGATTTACATTCTTTTGTGCTAAAGATAAGTAATATACTGATGAGTTCCTCACCCCAATGCTTCGTTATTTTGGAATTGGCATCTCAGTAGGCCCTTTTTCGAGGCTTCTCCAACTATTCTCCTATGGTATTCCTAATTAAAACAGGTTTAGTACCCTCTCTGCTGAAAATAACACTTTTGCAAGCTTTTATATAGATTATATAATCAACAAGAAGTATTTACTGTACCTATATTTATCCTGTCATCTGTTGTTCACATCAAAATACCCACAAAGATCACAAACAAAACCTTGGCAATAAGGAGAACAAAGTCGTATCACTACACCACTCTATCCCCTTTCTTAGTTTTAAGTGTTTTGAGAAATCACAGTGAAATATTGCTTAATGGAATAATGTGCCTCTTCTAAATATTCTGTACTGGACGGAGAGGAATTCTTATTTAATATAGTCTCCAACTGCTACTTTTAATTTCTCATGTAGCAAAAAAAAAAACCCTGTTCAATGAAGTTTTCCCCTATATAGTTCATGACTGAAAGCCACTGCTTCCATATATACTCATTTCATTAAAGTGTACATCACCATGAAATGTTTCTGACAGTTTTAACTTATATACTTTTATACCTTATTTCTGTGATGAGAAACCTCGCAACAAGGACAGAACAACAATATAGAAAGTAACCATCTAATCCAACTGGATACTTTATTGAAGTCTTATTACTTCCATGTGCAAGAAGAAACTAAAGTCAACTGCAATCCCCAAGTTTTTGGCATTCTTAGCATATATTGCATCCATCAAAAACGAATTTCACTTTTCCTTTCTACTTTTACTACACAGTGATATCAGACAGACTTTACTTGATCGCTAAGGAAATACGTGTTGTAACTGACTAAAAAAGCAAAGTCTTTACTAAGCCTAAAGCCATATTCTTCTTTAAAACCTTTTTATGCCTTATAAATTATATTCCAATCTCTTTTACAGTATGGATATTCTTAAAAATAACTGGTATTAAAAGCTGAATAAAGTTAAGGATGATAAAATCTTGAAGAACAGATATAAACAGTAATGGCAATATAGTTATAACATGGATTCAAGAGAGCCAATTTATATAAAAGAAATTCAATGTGGATAAATTCAATGCTAAAGATCTATATTTAGATTTATTCTGAAGTAACCTGTATGACAAATTAACTAACATTTTTCAAGATACAAATCCTAGTTTTCTTAAAATATGAATATAAAATTATGAGCTATTATCACAAAACAAATAGATGCTTTCAATATACACAAAAAGAAATAGCTCCTTTCAAGTCCCTTTAAATTTTGTTGTCTAAATAAATGATATTTGTCAAGATACATATGAATAATAATCCCAGCATGGATGTATCAGATGCTAAGACACAAATCTGAAAAGACTAAAAACTCATTTTGTAGTCTCAGCAATATATTGATCCCATGCATGCAATGAATCTTCTAATAGTATCCACTGACTCTTTTTCTTTCTTATTCCTTCCGCATATTTAATTCAAAATTACATTCCCAGAACAATTAACTCTCCTCTTTTCTACACAAAAAAAAAAAAAAAGAAAAAAAGAATTCCCAAGCTTTAACTACTGCTTGTATGGTTTATTTTTTGTAAATTTTAGAACCACCTTTCTCTTTAGCCCTATAATTTAAAATGGGACTACTCTAAGAATAATCAGAAAATAGTAATCAGGCACTGATGGATAAAATTAACTTTGAAATCTTCTATAAACCAGCATTGTTCATGTGCACAGAAAAGAAGTCAAGTTAATGGGTAGAATCTATGCAAGTACAGATACAAAACATAGCAGAAAGCACAAAAGGGCTTCTGTTGAAGCCTAGTTCTACAGACAGTTGATAGTGATGTACATCACAACCCTTCAAAGCTCTTCTGTGCACACAAGCTCTACACATCTGTGAATATTACCAAAAGCCCACATGAGCAACTTTCCCAGCTTGCTTTCCTAAGGTCTCTCAACACTAAATTTAACACCATACTATACTCCATGGGAATTGGTTTTGGGTTTTTTTCCCCTCCTATTTCTAACTTCAGCATTCCCAGAACACTTTTTTTTTTTCTCCTTTTTTTTTTAAGTTTTGGATAAAATATGATAAAGGTTAAAAAAAAGCATCAAGAGCAGACTACACAAAAAGCTATTTCTACTGCATCTGACAGCAAATCCTACCTGTTTTTCAGTGAAAGTTAAATTTTCTCGCTTAGTAGATGCTTAACACAGTGCATGGTAGGTAGACGGTTTCTCAGCTTTTTAGATAAAGTAATGCAAACATACACAAAACTGTAATTTAATAAAATTTAAAAGAAACTAACTTTAAAAAATATGAGAACTTCAGCTTTTAACATAGTGATAAATATTTTTCTACAGATAAACATGCTCAAGTATGCAGAACATTAAAATACTAGTAAACTGTTACCTGAACTGTGGAACTGATTTCAGACGCAAATCCTCCTGTCAAAGGCGCCTCATGGCTAATCAGCAATCGCCCAGTCTTCACCACTGACTGAAACAGAAAACAAACCCCCAAAATGTAATCAAATTACAGCTCTTGTGATTTCTTACTTGCATTACTAATAGAATATGTGAATTACATAATATTGTTAGCAGTGTTAAAATGTAGCTACTTTTCCCCCTTTTACATTTTCATTGCAATGATGAATGGACCTAAGAATCTAAATTGAGAAGTTAATTGAATCTTTTCTGTATTTACTAAAAAATTCACATCTACCTTTCAGTTTTAAGCAAATATCAAGAATAAAATATCACATTCCATTATATTTCAATTTACCCTACCAATGCAAGATTTCTAAAGGATAATAAGGATTTTAAAAATAAGCCATTAAGAATTTGATCCGGCAGATAGTAATAGCACACATGTAAAGAAATCCTTCACTGAAATACACATTTGCATGACCAGATCCTAGATAAAGCTCACAACCCATAGCTGTTCAAAAGTATGCATAGTAAATAAAATTTTAGCAAGAAAACAAATAATATGGATTAATGCTTATCACTTAAGTTTTACATGGCTGTTACAAGCAACATTTTTAAATTTAAATCTGCACAAAAAGAAAAACAGGAGATTTAATGTGACCCACTTTATAAATAATAACATAGTACAATATTTACAGAATATGAGCTGTAAGGTACTTTAATAAAAGCAAACTGGGTTTACTGTGAAACATAATGATGAAAGAAAAATATTTTTAACCTGAGAGTGTAAAGCTTCAATACATCTGATTATCTTGAGGTTTATTACAATTATTTGCTAGATTACGTAGAATTGAGCTATATCAGATACCTTAGGTCAGAAATACGACAGTCAAGTCTCACTTTTAACACACATTTCATCTTTTCGGAAAGTGCATATAAAAGTTCCATGAACTTCTAGAGATGCATAACAAGAAAAAGCCATCAAAAGAATTTGTCCATTAATCTTTTCAGGCCTGCTATAGTTAGATTTTTAAAGTATACAGTGTACTGTTAGTGTACCATTACTCATCAAGTGGAAAAGCCCAAGACAGTGCTAGCTATCAGGTCAACCTTTCCTAATGCTCTGCTCTTCTATTTATCTACACCAAACCATTCTCCAGTAAGGCAGCTCCATGTTATTCACAAAATAGAATACATAAAAAATTACCTATTAACTATACAGTTTTCATTCTGATTCAAATACTTTTCAAACTCTTTAGCTTCTCCAGCAATGCTTTAATAGCTTTCAATAGCTGGGCCACAGATGTACTACTGTCAACAGGTCTATAAACAGTATGAACTATATATTGTACCATGAAGTAGCTTCACAATATTCAGAGAAATAAGACAGGAAAAGTCATTTCAACAGCTAGAAAGTAATATGTAGTTTTACAGACTCATTTCTTGAATTTCTCTTGCCTGCACTTGAAACTCATTAAAAGAGCAAAGACATTAACTGCACTATAAATCTGTCAAATACACCAAAAGACAGCTCATGAAGAACAAGTACATTCCAATTTTAAACTGATATGATAAAAATGATATGCTTAGTCAATTAAAACGATTTTTTTTATCCTCACATTCTATTTTACACAAAGATATTTCTTCTTTCACATATATATTTGTTCTGAAAGGTTTATATGTCTCACTTTGAGACATTACAAGCTATCTTTAAAATTACAAGTTTGATTTTTGAGAGTTTAGTAGTAGAAAATATAGACATAGTTGGAACATATGTAATAAAAGCTACAAAAGGTCAGACCAAAAATCCAGCAGTCCAGTATCCTGTCTCCAAAAGGGAGATAAATGGATGTTCAGGAAAGGGCAAGAATAGGTCTTTTGGTATGTTCCTAGACTACTTTGCAGCCTCCGACTGTTTCACATCACAGACTTCCTGAGCCCAATATGGTTTCTTGCTTTCTCAGTAATAACTTTTCTTTCATAAATTTGTCTGTTCTTCCACTTAAATTCATGCAAACAATAAAGACAAATCTCATTTTGGAAAACCCCTACTCCTATGAGCAGTCCTTATTTTTATATCTGATCCCCAAGGACTTCAAAGATTCGTTGTCTATATGATGTTAGAAGTGTGTTAGCAGCTCTGATCAACACAGCTTTGCATACGAGCCACTCAGTCCTGCTAAAAAACACTATATATTACCCCTGGTAATACCACTATGTATTACCCCTGGGCAACCATGCTAGCACAGCTTGGGTGCTTTTGGTATCCAACCCAGCTTGTTCAGACCCAGTTTGGATAGCACTGCATGGCATCACACTGTCATGTAGAAATACCTTAAATATTCTTCTAATCATTAAACCAGAATTAAAATGAGCATGTTACCACCATACTGCATCACAGATGAGTCCTGGATTTTAAGGACAGATGTGAGTATTGTGATTCTTGTGTATTACAGGTTCCCCTGCATTAATTTCTGCTTCATATCTACTCCTTTCTGTTCAACGCTTGTTCTTGAACTACAGTATATTTTTTTAGAAAGACATGCAGTCTTAACTAATACTGCATTTGCAGTGTTCCTGGATGCACCACAGCTATTGGTAAGTTGTTCCAATGTTTAATTACCTTCCCTGTTAAAATTTTGCACCTGAATTTGTCTGACTTCAGCCTTAAGCTGTTGGTTATTTTACTTGTTTGCTAGGTGGAGAAGCTATCATCATATTTCTGCTACCTGCATGAATATGTTAAGTTTGCGATGGAATGATCCCTCAGCCATGCTTTTGCTAACTAAGCAGACTGAGCTCTAAGTCTTTCATCACATAGCACACTTCCAATCCCTTAATCATTCTTACAACCCTTTTCTGAAACATCTCCAATTTTCAATGTCCTTTTTGAAGTATGTCCATCTAAAAGAACAGCATTGCAGTCATTTTCAGAACAATGCCAAACACAGAGATAATATAACCTCTGCACTTCTATTCAGTTCTTCTGTGTTGATGCAGTTCTGGGATGTATCAGGCCATTTGGCCAAAGCATAACAACATGAGTTCAGTTTCAAACAATGATTATGATTCCCAGTTTTGGGGAAAGAGAGAGGGTTTTTTGTTTTTAAAGAATAATTTCTTCCTGGAATAAGAATGGAAATATAGCCCACATTCATTATTTCAAGACACAAAATTACATTTGGGCATGCTGAAAAATATATTGCTTGCCTGAATCCAGCTCAGTAAATGAACCTACCTTCTACCTGTTTTTATATAACTTTGATAAAAATATTAAACAACAAAAGGTTAAAAATCAGATGCTGCAGGACCTCAGGGACCTTACTATTTGCATTTAGTAACACTATTATTACCTTTATTTTTGTTCTTCTAAGCTTTACACGGCAACAGACTATGTCTCCTTCTTTTGCTTCCTCTGTTAATTCTCCCTAAATTCTAATTCATACTAACTGCTATGAACTTGCTTTTTTTGCCAACTAGACACACAGGATTTTTAGTTTATAGGTTATTCCACCACCCTTACAAGCCCTACAGTTTAAGGGACAGCAGCCCTAATGCCTTCCTTCTCAACTATGCTAATTTGTTCTGCGAGCACCTAGTAAAATGTTCTCAAACAACTTTCATTTGTTGATCATGTTTCTCTACTTTTTCTCCCTACTTGCTTCTTCTAGCAAATTTGTTCATAGTTTTGTAGATTCCTCTTGCTAGTTGATTTGGTACACAGTTTTTTTCTGTGGAAAACTACCTCCATAAAACATCAGGTTAATAAATTACTAGTCTGGTTCAGGAAACATACTGGATCTCTCTATGCCCTCATTTTAATTATGACATTGTTTTCTGTCTTACAGATGATGGTACTACATAGTAATATGACAGTAGCCAATAGTAATGGATGTGATTTTTTTTTTAAATACCAAGATTTTAAATATATATTTCCATGTAAAAATATTTCAGGCTATATAGCTTATAAGAAAGCTGTAATCCATGATTGATGAAAATGCATTTTCATCAGAGGTCGTGTCCTAGAATGGCTAAAACATTTAATTTCTTCATCTATATATGGAAATTTACTCTTATTCCTTGGAAATAAAATAATTGGTTAAAAGGAAGGGAAAGTTTCAAAAGTAACTGTTCTACGGTCTACAGGGAAAAATAAACATTGTTAATGATTACTTGCAGATATCAATTCTCTTCTATAAAACATTAATTTCATGCTTAAAATAAACCATGAAACATTACTCCCTGTCAAATCAAATGCATCAAGCATTCAATCTCTAGGATAACCAAACCCCAACATACAGAAGATCATTACAGTCCAAATATCTTATCAAACTGCTGCTGGCAGCTTTCTCTACAGCATGGTAGACATCAGGTAACAGGGAGCTGACCTTAAGAAGTTAATGGGAAATAGCACTGCTACAAAACTGGAGAAAACATAGTAGTTAAATCAGCACAGTGTAACAAATTTTCCAGTACAGAACACTACTATTTTATCATATTTTGAAAAGGTGGATAAATTGGAGTGTTTTGTTTGCTTTTTTTTCATTTGTTTTGGCTAGAGAAAAGAATGATCTTTCAATATTTTGTTCCCTCACAACCAAACACTTGCTGCATTTGTATAAGGGTTTGAGTCTCCTCTGCCTCCAAAGCATTCCCTGTCTATTTTTCAAACCTCAGTCTTCCCACTTAGTCCTACTCAGATTCAAATGCTTAGAAACACATACACTTTGCAGTACTTTAAAAAATGCATCTGGAAAGATTAGTGTGGCTCAGGAGATTGGAACCGATATACACATTCCTCCTTTAAATATATAATCATTAGCTGTTGCTTGCTGATAGTTAATCAGAGTCCAGAGAGACTTCTGTGGGTGCTAATCCAGTATCTGAAGATATCTCCTCTCTCAGATTAAATGCAAATGAAAAGTGCTCTACTGGAGCAAGTCCAGCAAAGGGCTACAAAGATGATTAGGGGACTGGAGCATCTCTCTTATGAGGAAAGACTGAGAGAGCTGGGCCTGTTTAGCCTAGAGAAGAGAAGGCTGAGAGGAGATCTTATCAATGTGTACAAGTATCTTAAGGGAGGGTGTCAAGAGGATGGGGCCAGACTCTTTTCAGTGGTGCCCAGCGACAGGACGCGAGGCAACGGGCACAAACCGAAACACAGGAAATTCCATCTGAACATGAGGAAAAACTTCTTCACTGTGAGGGTGACAGAGCACTGGACCAGGTTGCCCAGAGAGATTGTGGAGTCTCCTTCTCTGGAGATATTCAGAGCCCACCTGGATGCAATCCTGTGCAATGATGTGCTCTAGGTGACCCTGCTTGAGCAGGGGGGTTGGACTAGATGATCTCCGGAGGTCCCTTCCAACCTCAACCATTCTGTGATTGTGATTCTGTTTGCCATCATTAGGAACAGTCCAGAGAGGAAAGGCAGAAGCAGCCCCAGGCGCTTTGAAGCCCACGGGTTCACCCTACATTGCCGTCATTCTGCAGCTCACAGCTGGGTCCAGCCAATGCAACTTTGGCTGCTTCTGAAAGGCACCGATCCTATCCTGCCTCCTGTTCCCGTCTGTCCCTGGGATCTCTTCGATCACTTCAGGGGCCATGGAGCAAGCCAGTCCAAGGAGATAATCTGATTTATGTTGCAGCTGTGTATGGTTAACATAAAGCAGCAAGCACCACCACAGAGATGGGGCAGATGTGGATCACCTCTCTGAAGCGATAGTGAAAGCTTGAGAAGTGCCCTTTCAGAGGACGACCAAGCCCAAGTAATGAGGCACCACGTACAAGCTGCCGCATCACTATCACCACCGCTATATCTAGTTATTAGAGCAAAGACTTTAGGGCTTTCAACTAAAATAATCCTAAAGCAAAGCCAAAAGCAAATATCAAATATATTTTTTCGCCTCAGTTTTCTCATCAGAGCTGGTTTACATTGGTGTAAGGCACAGCTACAATTTATGTTTTGTCAGAGCAGCATGATCACCCTGATAATGAAATTCTGTAAAAATACTCTAATGCCTTTGCAAAACTAGTATTTTCAAACTGCGCTCTGAAGGCTTTCTGAACTGCAGCCCAATGGTTTTGCAATGGAGCGGATTAGCAAATTAGTTTCAACCTCCCCTACCAAACTCCCATCCAAGAGCTCTATAATCATTTTCCTGTTCAATTCTCAATTCATCATTTTGGCAGCTTTTTCTCCTCCTACAAGCACTGATGACAGAAGAAAATAATACAAGTCTGGCAGTTCCAAGTGCTTGAAATCTACAGGCTGACATCACCAATAACATGCTGTGCCCTCCCTTGCGAGAAAGCAGACTTAAAATCAAAATGAATTTGATGGTCAGCTGTGTTTTACACTATTACTCTATCCACATAGCAACAGCACTATTTTGACTGTACCCAGCTGCTTCACTAACACAGTAATTGCCTTTAAAGAAATGATCACAGCCAAGATTAGATTCTAAGTATGTCTGTTATTGTGTCACAGTGGCAAGCTGTCTATTTTCTTTAAAAAGAAAACCTTGTTCTCAGAATAAAAAGATGTTTCCATCTCTTACAGAAAAGAAATTTAGATGTTTGCTTTCAAATTTCAAGTTTTGCATATTTTTGATCTTGTTCTTTACAGACTGCAAAAGTTTTCTGTTTTTTAAAAACTAGCTCTCAAATCATTTTAAAGAAGCTGGCAAAAGTATTGAAACTGCATTTGTGTTACATCTGATTTTCACTAAACATGTATGCAAACAATTATAAAATTATATAAATATTAACATCAATAGAAATGTGCACTTACTGAAAACAGATCAGAATATCGTAGCTTAAAAAAGAGCTCGGTAAAGTTTCAATAAATGCCTTGAAAACTCTTCACCTCTCCCCCTTTTCCCCCCACAAAAAACTTTTTCATGTTTAGTTCAGCTCTAATGAACATGTGCTCGGAAATTATAAAACCTGCAGGAGGCAACTTTTCTGAATGCCATTAGTTACAGTTTCCCCGATGTTTCAATAACAAATGAAGTTGCATAGAAGTATTTTTGGTGCTCAATATCATAAACATAGGGGTAGAAATAAGATCCCATATTTCTATTCAGCATTTCCTGGAAAGAAAGGTATAACAGTGTCAGATGAATCACTGAGGATTACATTTACTGAGCATGTGCAGTTCAATAAATATCACAACACATTAGGTCCAATGCATCCCAGATATATTGGACACTGTGCACATGATATATCGACAACCTTCACATGTGCAGTAAATGAGTCCCCAATTTCCAGATACCCCACAGCCTTGCTGGAGTTGTGGGATCTCTGGAAAACCAGATAAACAGGTCCCCAAGCACCAATTCTTTTCCCAGCTGCAAAGAGAAGGAATAGAAGGGAAGAGGGACAGGACATGTCCTAAGACAACTGAGCATTTACTAGCCCTGTAACTTACAAATGATCATGATCTAATTTGCAAATTATAATTCAACTATCACTTGTACATAAGAAATACCTACTTCTGTTAGAAGTAAAAGTGGCAGAAGTTAGGAATACAAGTATTAAAAGGTAGAAATGCATTCTTTAAAGCTCTTTAAAACAGCAGAAAAGATCATTCTTATACATTAAAGAAAAAACATTAAATAATTAATCCATTTTTATAAAAAAAGTCATTTGGTATTCGATTTTCAACAGTATTAAATTTCCAGAGAAGGGAAAAGAGAGGGAACCTTCAAGTCTACTATATCATTATATCTACACTACACTCCCAAGTTAACTGAAACCCTTTAATCAGTAAGATCAAGCTGCAAAGACAAACAAGTGACAAGAAAAAAATTATTTCATCACACACAGCTCAACAGGCCCAAAGCATGAAAAAGATTTCTCAACTACTCATAATGAGACAATCAGGCTTACATTCATTTTGTTAAGATCCATAAAGATACTGTAAATATAATAAACATACATGTCACAGCATTGCAATAAAATTGCAGAGAATCCTAGCTGGAACACTGACAACAGGGTACGTTAGTCAAATAAAACCACTTGGAAAGGAAAACAGTCAGTCTAATCCCATCACTTAAGAAGGCCATTTAAGAGAAACCCTTCACAAAAATTTCCCCAAACAATAGAACAAAAAACCATATGAAGTTCTGTAACAGGCGAATATGCTGATTAACAGCAGGGAATGAAAAAATAAAACCCAATTCCTTTTAACTTCACATAAAAGGATTGGCAACATTTTAGCTATTTAAGTGATCCACATTAGCAGAGCATAAATCCTTGTCTCCCTGCTAGAGGTTAAACAAAACAGAGGCTTTTAATCCATTACTGCCTGCTTGCTCAGCCCAGGCAATAGGGGTTTGTGCTTTCTGACCTGCAAGTCTGCCATTCATTCCCTGCAGATGGCACAGCAAAGACTGTTGCTACATGCTGTGGCCTGGACAGAGCTCAGAGCTGCTGTCAACTTCTGAAGCTCAGAACGCGTTTCCTCAAAATAAAGGCAACTGCATTAAGTACTTAATTTATGTGGAGAGGACAAGCAGAACCTTTAGGGCTCCCTGACTGCAAAGAGGATAAAGATGAGCATACATTAATTCTGATTTCTAACAAAGACAACCAAAACAGGGTCCTTAAAAATAGAAAATATTAACAGGGAATAAGGAAAAAGGAATGAATGGAGAACAGTCCTTGTTTACTGTCCAGTCCAGCATGCAACCTTGTCACATTAGGGCAAAGAGGCTGCCCTGCTACACAACCATCCTTTAACATTATGATTATATCCGAACCTGCCTTATGTGGAATGAAAGAAAAAACAAAAACAAAACAACAAGAAATCCTAATATCCAAAAGTTTGTAGTCTAACCTCTTTTCCAAATGATTCCAAATCAGACTTGAAGACCAACTTTTATGGAAAAAAAGAAAGACCTAAGAGCATAACACATTACAACTCAAAGTATCTTAATAATGAAGAAAAAAGGTGAAAAATGTATTTACTGTCCAATGAGCTGTTTAACTAAAACCAAATAACTAACACTCTACATGAAAGAAATTATCAAAACGTGCATTAAGAGGTAGTGCCATTGTCATACACTGTCTATTGAGATCTTTGAAAGCTATTACTGTGCATTCACATATTAATTTATAATAAGGAGTAAAGCTCCTGGAAGAGAACTTAATTTCTTCTTGCATGACCACTTTAATCCGGCATAAATCTGTTCTCCCAAAAAGGTCAGTCTTGCTGTACTTCTTCCTGGCTACTCCTTCCACCACCTCAGGATACTCAGATTAAAACTCTAATGACAGATCAAAGGAAGGGGAAGGAACAGACAGCTGAGGAAGAAGGTTTGACTGCCTTTTGACAGCAGAAAAGGCAGAAACAGCAGGAGATGGGGAGAGAAAGAAAATTAAACATACTTTCATTTATAGCCAGCTGTCCATCATAACTCTGACCTTTGGCCTTGCTTCAACATCACTTTTAAGAATAAGCTTAAGTATCAAGAAAGATTTTATATTATAAATACTTTTGTCTGGAGAGTTTGGACATAAAACCTAGATGACACTGTAAAGGAAGCATTATTATTATGGTTCTACAGCCCAAAGATTTGGGATTTTAAAAGACTTAAAGTGTAATCATACTGACACTCTAAACAAAATAGATTCATAATACAAATCTGTAAGGCTTATCTTTTGATATAACTATATATACAGATAGATATACACAGTGCTTATATATATGCGTATGCATACACACACACACATATATATACATATATATATTTATACACACACACACCCCTATCCATAACTTAACTGGCCCGAAGAAAGTAAACAATTTGCTCCCTTTAAGCATTCTGGAGCCCATACATGTGTTATCTGTTGCTTGAGCTGTTGAGCCCTATTCTCCATCACACCATACTGTCAGAAAAGTTGTTCTGGCTCCATATGAATACAATCACTTCCAGGACTTCCTGCTCCATCTGACCTGGTGGTCAAGAAGCCTAGCTGTACATTCTGTATAGAAACTCTGTATTTCTACTAGATGAGTTGGGCTGAGGAAATAAGTTAATAGGCTTACAACAATCCTTGAAGTCTATTTCCAGACAATTCTCTGAGGGCTCTGACCCTGCAGCAAAGGGATAAAATTACCATAATACGTAGAATTCTGATGTTGTCTTTTAATACAATTCTTAGTGAACAATGAATGGGAAGTGAATTCAAATTTTTCCTGTTGATAAGAATACTGCTACTGAGCCAACCAAGTTTTCCGAAAAGTGTTTCTCATAGACTTCTCCGTACACTGTCAGTTTCTATATGTATATCTAGCTATCTGCATGCAGATACATAAGTCTTATTTTCTTTGTTCCCAAGTGAAATGCAAATATTACATTGATCTTTCAAAGATAAAGACCAAAACTAATAAAAGTCTTTCTGAAGACTGACATGAATAGCTCAAACTAAGTGTGTCAAAGCAACAACAATGTTTTGCTCAGGAGTCATCACTCAAGTTGTTCTGACATTCAGTATAAACTCTTGTCTAAAAATAAGAGCTATCCACCAACTAAATCCCAATTCTCTTATGAGCTTTACCTGAACAATTTACTGTTGTGCTCCTGTTTAAATCTTCATAGCCTCTCATGGTAGGATGAAAACAGTTCCCAGGAAAAAGCATGATGCTGAGACCCCCAAAATGCCCTTACACCTCAAATAGCACTGTATTAAATGATTGTGGCTTTACTGTCTCTAAACTCAAGCGCCTGCAATGAGTTCGGTTTTCATCCCATTCCTCCTGTATGGAAGTACATTTTCTAAGCAGTGGATCTGACTAAGCATCTCATATTAATAAGAAGGATTGTAAATAAAACCATCAGTACTGGTATAACAGTTTGCCTCCCCCATTTATTTACATAACAATTTATATCCTTTATAATGAGTCCAACCACTTACACAGAAAATGAAATGATTTTGTTTCTTCTGGCAAACCATACACATGAGTAATAAATATGAAAGCCAAAGTGGATACTAACACTAAATTTATTCAAAATTGTCCTGAATTCATAGCTAACACAGAGGTTAAAGATAAACTGTGCTATGTGGAACATTTTTAGTGAGTCAAATGTGTACAGAAACTCATTTTGCCTAGTTCAGTAAATTGACTAAAATTTTGCATAGCAGAAAGAATGGGAAATAAAGAAAAATAAAACTAGTATGACTTACTCCTGTTCTTTCTCATTTTTGTTGTTGTACCTGTAACAGAGATATCACTTTTGTTCCTTACAAATTGTGTTATAAACAGCTTTCTGATATCTTGGCTTGGCCTGTTCTGATTTCGGCTCACTAATTTGCTTTCTTATTGTTTTCTTTCCTTTTAATCATCACAGAAACAACCTTGAAAACATTTAAAACCTGTTGAAGCCTCAAAAACCTTTTAAACCTTAAAAAAATTATTCTACTTCTGCAATATGGAAAACTAAACCTCTTTTAGGACTTGAACCCTTACAGCTTCCTTTCATTTAATAATAAGTTTAGGATACTGGCAAAATTTAGCAAGTCTATAAATACCTAGCTTTTGTAGCTGTACACAATATAAATAGCTCCTTTCTAGCTAGACCAAGCAGCTTATTTGCAAGAACTCACAGAAAAATTCAGGGATCTCAGGAGGTCTCTAGTCCAACCTCTGGCTCAAAGCAGGGTCAGGTATGAGATCAGACCAGGGTACTTGGGTCTTTACCCAGTCAGGCCTTGAAAAGACCAAAGGATGGAACCTTCACACCCTTTCTGGGCAACTTGCTCCACTACCCTTTGAGCCCAGTCACCCAACCAGTGCTTTACCTGCCCAGCTGTTCACCAGACTATATGTCCACCACCCAGACCACAATATCCTAACTTGGATAAAAGAGTATTCGGGGAATGTGTTAGATGTGTGTTGAAAGCCTTGCTAAAGCCAAGGTAAATGTCATCCATTGTTCTCCCCTCATCCACAAATCCAGTTGTTTTATCAAGGAAGGCAATCAGGTTGGTCAAGCGTGATTTAGCCTTGGTAAGACCATGCTTACTGTTCCTAACCACGTTCCCCTTCATGTACCGAGAAATTATGGCAAACTTTCAGTTGGGGTGAAGACCATTCTAGCTTTAATGATTAAAATAGCATCGAATCATTTACTGATACTTTAAGAAACATAAAACAATTTACTAAATTTGATCACAAAAAGGCAACCACTGCTCACTAATACATATGACATATAAACCTATACGCAGTCTAACTGCTGTCAGTGAGACTACCCACAGTAGTAAGCACTCTGGTAACCTTAGTACATGTTTGCAGAACTGTGCTCTACACATGATTCTTACTAAATCACTATTTAGAAAATATTATTGTAGCTTTTCTTTTCAGGCAGCTCTCTGCAGTAGCCAATTACATAGTTTATGCTGATGTTGCATAATACACCGATTAAGCCTCACCAATTTGAAATCCACATCAGGGTGGATCTTTTCGCCACTTTAAAATGTATGCAAGGCGGAACAGTTCATTAAGAATTAATGTGACCACAGATGGGATGCACATAGGAAACATCTTGGAGAGAAATATTACTGCAACCATAAAACTTACTGCTTCAACACACCAGAACTTCATTATTCCAATATGTATCATTTTACACTGCAAACGCCAAAAATAATTCTGAAAGACTAACGTGGCTTTTTCCTGCATAGCACTGAAAACCGAATGCTGTGAACATAGCGGTCCAGTGACAATGAGGAATGAAAACAGGCAAAGCAGTAATGTGATGGAGCCTGAAAAACTCAAAAAAAAATGACACCAATCAACAAAAACAAAAGAGCAGGCTACAGGGCTAGGCTGAACAACCTAAGCAGCAATGAAGATGATGGATAAAAAAGTAGCTAAGATTAGTTTTTAGCCTTTCCATCATACAGAACATTGTCAGAGTGTGGCTGATACACTGAACAGAAATATTTATAAACTCCCTTCAAAGGCAACAACCAAGAACAGTCACAATGTGCTAGGCACCATAAAAATACAGAGTGGCAGAGGATTCCTATCCAAAACAACTTTTAGTCTAAATAGAATTGACAAGGGAAAGGGAAAAGAGATACAACACAATGGGGTGCATATCAATAGGTTCAATAGTTGTTGGGGTTTTTTTTGGGGGGGGGGGGGTTGTTTGTTTGTTTTACACTAGAATAGTGCTAAACTAAATTAAAAGGACTGATATTCTATCAGCTGGTGACTAACTTTCTAATGCCTTTTAGTAAGTTTAGACTCTTGTAAAACACCCTGATACAAATGCTCTCATAATACTTTTATAACACCATTCTATATACTCCTAGATCTCAAGCAGTGTAGTTAACGGCGAAGAAAATAGTAACTATTACTAATGGTCTTGGGATGTGGAGACAATGGAAAAAAGTTACAGTTTGTGCAGAAGGATACTTCTGCTCAATCTGAAAAGCTTTAGAAATATATTAACCAGCCGCAGTAGAGGTAGGCAAAGAAATACTACATCTAGAAGTCTACCGCATGACCTCTTGATATTCTTCAGGTAAAAAGCTAGCAACACAATGGAATCAATTATTTAGCAAAAAAAGCTGATTCAGAAGTCAAAAGCAAATTTCAAAATATCTGACAGGCTCATCCCTATCACTTCATAAACACAGTCTTGATTTAACCGCATTCATGTCCTCCTATTCTTTACTCCCCCCCCCCCCCTTATACTGGAAGCTGTTCACAACAGTGATGATTAATAACTTTTATATACATTTAGCATAAAGACTTCCTATTTAATTTTGGGAACCCCACATGCTACCTGGATACAACTATAAAAATAATAGAACATAAAAAAATAAAAATAAAAAAATCACATGAATGGAAAAAGCTTCCCTTGATAAAACGTCTCTAAATCTCCCGGTCATTGTCTTCTAGTAGTAACTACTATCGGAACCCTTAAATAATCTTTTTTGAGTATAAACTATACTGAACTGATGGAAAACATTCATGATTCCAGCAGACTGGTGATTCATGATTCCTCTATGCTTTGAACTATATTTGCCTACTTAACCACAGTTAAATGTGTCTATTCAAACAACTTTTCTGACTATGTAACCTAAAACAATCTTAATAGCAATGTTTTCAGAAAATAAGAACTTCAGCTGCAGCCCCCAAACAAGTCTTTGAGCAACAGTTAACAATGCACTGCAGACAAATTTCTCCTTTCCCCGTTAGCCTACTTTTTACATCCCTGTTTGAGAAAGCAAAATTAGAAAGTCTCAGAAACAAATACAGAGAATGCTGTGCTAAAGAAATTGTATTAGATCCTTTTCATCCAAGAAATCTTCGTGGACACATTATACGACTCCCTCAAGCTTCTGTGGCATCAACACATTCTGTTGAGGTTCCAGGGAGAAAAATGTTTGGCTGTGGCTTTTTTTCATTAGCTTTTTAATGACGCTATTAAACATAGAAAATAAAGCCTTCATAACTTAACTGGCTTCTTCAGTTTTTCTATACTCATGCTCAAAACTAAAATTTACTTCAGTTCTCAAAAGTAACACAGCTATTAATGAATTAACAGTTAGCCCTCCCTTTTTCTTTTAGAAATGATATGCATTTTGCTTATTAGCAGTTTCAGGTTTCAAAAACTTCTGCTGTCCCACAAACTTCTGGAATAATCATGCTGTACTAGCACATAACTGTTTCATTATAACATAATTAAAAAAAAAACACACTGTTTGAGGGATTTTTTGAGGTGCTGCCCAACCCAATTTTTAAGGAAAGACTGAACCAGTCTTCTACACCCAAAAAGGACAGAGAAAACACCTTCACAACAGGAGACTTCAGGTTGCAAATCCCAAACTTATAAAGGCACCTACCTCAGGACTATGGAGGTACCTGAATTCCTGGGACACAAAGAGGAGCTAGCTAGCTTCATTTGTCCCCCTCCTCACAACCACCATCACCTTTTCCTTTTCAGCATCCTAGCTCTTCCAGGTGCTTTAACTTTCGTTTTGAATCATACAGAAAACTGAACCAGCTAAGCTGTTAATTCCACTGGGATGTCATAAAACATTAAGAGGATGAACACTGACACAGCTAGATTCCTGCACAGAATTTTATTCTTTTACTTTTGAAAAACAGATGGGATCTTGGCCAATTCTGAAAGAGCTCCCATGGAGGTTCCAGTTATTTGTAAGGATTCACAAATCTCCTGTTAGCCCAAAGAACATTAAAGAGCAAAGTCCAAATCTTGTACTACAATTTCTGTGAAGGACACCAGATAAAACACCTCTTCAGGTATGAACAATCTAATTTACTGTCCTCCTCACCCCCCATCACACACACACTCTCTCACTTTTGCTCTGGAGTAAATCTTAGTAGATATTCATCCAGAAGTACTACATACTGAATTCACATATTCTGTTGCTAGATATGACCCACATAACATGCCTCCTGAGAATAATCTTGTCAAAACTAACTATAGGCTTGGAGATCTTATTAAAAAAAGAGAGAGAGACAGACAGACAGACAATTATTCCTCAAAGAAAAAGGGCATCTGGTCACCAAGAAAATAAGTTTACAGTTACATAATAAGTTACAGTTTGGGGGGTTGTTTTTTTTTTTTTCTGTTTGAATCCATCATAACAGTTTAAAATTACTCAGTAGCTTCTAACCTCAGTGAAAAAAACATGTAGGACAGACAAAAGTTAGTGTCCCAGGGGAGCCCATGACAAAGCAATAAAAAAAATGTTCAGAAACACTCTGAACCCCCTTTTTCATCCTTGCACTTACATTAAAAATGTAATAAAATTTCTAACAATAGAAGATATAGGCAAGTTACACACAGCTTACAGAACA
The DNA here is from genome assembly GCF_036417845.1 of Apteryx mantelli. Taxonomy (NCBI): domain Eukaryota; kingdom Metazoa; phylum Chordata; class Aves; order Apterygiformes; family Apterygidae; genus Apteryx; species Apteryx mantelli. The sequence goes on from NC_089980.1 coordinate 102,044,903, forward strand.
AAGACAATCTATCAGTCAGTAATAAGGTACAGAGCATTCAGATGAAAGCCAATAGGTAGACCTATACAGACCGATACAAGATATCCTGCAATTTTCATTTACTACTTGGGCACTGTTTCTATTTTTCAAATAGAAAGATTAAAATGGAACAGACATTTCTTAAATCTGTAGATGAAGATGGATGCATTGCAGATGGTCAGCACGAAATTATAGAGGGGAAATCATGCTTAAGCAACTGGATAGCCTTCTAGGATGAGATGACTGACTTGGGGGCTGAGGGGAGGGCAGTGGATGTTAATTATTATTTCAACTTTAGTAAGACTTTTGACACCATCTCCCATAACATCCTCAAAGACAAGCTGATGAAGTATGGGACAGACAAGTGGATGGTGAGGTGGACTGAGAACTGGCTGGACTGCTGGGCTCAGAGGATTGTGATCAGCAGCACAAAGTTCAGCTGGAGACTGGTCACTAGTGAAATCCCCCAGTGGTCACTACTGGGGCCAACACTATTCCACATCTTCATTGATGACATGGATGATGGGACCAAATGCACCCTCAGCAAGGTTGCAGATGATACAAAACAGAGGTGTGATTCACCACATGGTTGTGCTGCCATTCAGAGGGACCTGGACAGGCTGGAGAAATGGATAGAGAGGAACCTCACGAAGTTCAAAAAGGGGAAGGGCAAAGACCTGTCCCTGGGGAGAAACAACCCCAGGCACCAGTACATATTGGGGTCCAATCAGCTGGAGAGAGGCTTTGCAAAAAAGGCCTTGGGGGTCCTGGTGGACAACAAGATGAACATGAGCCAGCAGTGCACCCTCAGGACAAAAAAGGCCAACAGCATACCAGGCTGCATCAGGAAGCATTGCCAGCAGGTGGAAGGTGGATCCTTTCCCTTTACTCAGCACTGGTGAGGCCACACCTGGAGTACTATGCCTAGTTGTGGGCTCCCCAGGACAAGACAGACATGGCTTTACTGGAGCAAGTCCAGGAAAGGGCCACAAAGATGATTAAGGGAGGGACATATCTCTCATATGAGAAGAGGCTGAGAGAGCTGAGACCATTTAGCCTGGGGAAAAGAAGGCCCAGGGGGAATCTTATCCATGTTTTTAAATATCTGCAGGGAGGGTGTAAAGAGCATGGGGCCAGACTCTTCTCAGTGATGCCCAGTGACAGGAAGACAGACAATGGGCACAAACTGAAACACAGAAAATTCCACTTGAACACAAGAAAACACTGTTTTACTCTGAGGGTGGTTGAACTCTGGAACAGGTTTGCCCAGGGAGGCTGTGAAGTCTCCATCCTTGCAGATATTCAAAATCTGATGGGACACGATCTTGGGCAAACTGCTCTAGCTGACCCTGCTTGAGCCAAGGGGTTGAACCTGATTATCTTCAGAAGTCGCTTCCAACCCCAAATCCTCCGTGATTCCATGTAAGAGTGACAGAATAATATAAGAACTTGAAGGCAAAATAGAAGAAAAAAAGAAACCTGGAAAATAAGACTTGCATAAATGTAGATGAACAAACAAACAAGAAAAGAGAAAAATCAAGGCAAGAAAGGTCTTAAGGTGCATAGGGAAAAGGCTGAAAGGTAGGGAGAAGGTACTCCAGTCCAGAAAGTCACAGATCATTGGAAATGTTTTCTTAAAACAACATTACTGAATTTTAATTTTGTTCTTCCAGTGGCTGTTTGTTCAAATGTATCAGTTTATACTAAGAGATGTTACTAGAGGTATATAATATTTAGCTTCAGAAAGTACTGTCAAACATGCTCAATGTATTTTTTTTTTTTTAATTCTCCTTAAAATCAATGATCAGTTTGTAGGCTGTTTTGTTGATGGCACAGTAACCACAGAAGCACATGCCAAAGGTCTGCTCTAAAGATTGCATAAGGACTATAGAAGGCTTCTTTCATCTCCAAGAAGTATTATGATAATACCTGCATGTTTGCACAAAAAAATAAAAGCTGTTCTTTACTGGTAAAAGATGGTAACTTTTTGTCATAGCAAATGCCACTGGACTAGTGATGCATTTATTTACTTAACAGAAGATCTACAAGTGAAGGAAAATTACACCATTACTTTACCCAATAGATATATAGGGTGCTCTGAAAACCATACATGAAAGTTTGAAACAAGCCTACAGTGTTCCAAACAAACAAAACAACAAAAAAAAACCCTGCTGTAATTAACTCCTACTATCAACATTAAGGGATACATCTTTCCCGAGTACAGGCATACCCCTCTGAGTTCTGGGAACCATTACAATAAACTAGATTTATTACTTCTCTGTTATACAGAGTGTAATTAAACAGCCTTGAAGGTTCCCTCAGGAAACCACGATACAGTGAGGATAAAAAAGTCTACTGAAACATCACCCTCTAACAAAAAAATTTTCCAGCTACCACTGTCATGCAAATGGCCACAGAGGATGCAGGGAAAGGATCAGCAGTAATACCTTGGGGTACCCTGAAACTCTTTTTATAATTAAAGATGGCAAAGGAATATTAAGGACACCATTAGAGTTTTGTTGCAAAACAAGGCAAAATCAGCATGCGGTTATATGAGGAAATATAGAACACTCTAGGGAATGGGAAAGTTTTGCAAAGGATAAGCGCTCAAACAGTTTGAAGATTATAGGTCCTGAGGGCTCTAAAGCTCTGCTGGCACTCTCTGGTTATAATGATAAAGTTTTGCAAATGCCTGAGTACAGACCTCTAATGCTCGTAAGTCAGTTTTTCTGTAGTCCTTTCCCCTCCTTTACTACTGACATTGGTACTTGTCTGACTCAGTGGTCAACCATTTTGAGAAGCTGAAGTACCAAAAACTATTCATTTTCCTTGGAGATTTCAGGGAAAAGGGGAAAGGAATAAGGTACGTTTTCTGCTGATCTACTTCCTTGAAGTAACTAACCACAGGATCAGACAAGTGTCAAGGAAAGGGAGGCAGTGAAACTACAGGGTGAGAAAAGACTGCAGCAGTATCACCTTATGGAACTCAGCCATATTGTCATAAAAGGGAAGGAGGGATGTAGACTAATGAAAACAAAGGTAAAATGAATGATGAAAGCTCAAATAGCAGAGATGCAGATTGAATGCAAAAGTCCTACGTATTTATGATGATGCAGTCACCATTCAGAATCCCAGAGGCGCTTCATCTTTTCTTCTTCAAAAGTCACCTGCTGTTTCTTCTAGCATTACCTTCTTCCAGCACAACCCTTCAAAACAGCTTTCAAAGTTATGAATATGGCAAGAAAACTAAACGGTACTGTGTATTGGCTGGCAAAAATCTTAGCAATTCTTTCATTAATAGTATTTGCTGAGACCCATTCTTCAAAACTGATGTTGCCTCTGAGGTCTAATCACAGACACTATTTAAATAGGCTCAAGTCAATAGTGAGAATGAGGGTGAAAATACATGGTAATTTACCTACTTTTATTCTAGAGCAGTCAATAGTAATAGTGGTTGCATCACTCTTCCCACTGCTAATTGTTTTGAAAACCTCCCATAAATTTTGTGTCAATGAGTTTCATGGAACTCCAAGATTAGTCTTCAGCAAGAAAAGAAAGCTTATGCAAACAAAATCCATGGTCTTTTGGGAAAGCAGTTATTAGAAGTTTCCAAATACTAGTACCTGGTTATATTTGCAGAGACATTTTTACCACAAAATGATCTAGAATTTTGGCTGATCTACACAAGTCACTCTATCCTTTCCATCTACTTCTACTCCATTCTAAGGCTTAATCCTCCTGCAAAATCTTCCAAACCACAAATACAATTGTGTAAATATACCTTTTTCCTTAAAAACAAACAAACAAAAACACCCACAATGCTCAAACAATTCCTTCCATAACTCCAGGCACCCACTGGCTAGTATGCTGAATTCATCTGACCAAACACCTCTCAAACTTTTCAATAGAAAAAGCAGATTGAAAGCCAATTTGTAAGATTCAAACCTAACAAAGCATCATGTATCTGTAAGCTAATCACACCAGTCAAAACAATGAGTAACAACCAATCAAGTGTAAAGTTTCAGATTTGGGCAAAGGGGGTTGTTGAGTTTTTTGTTTGGACTTTGACAGGCTGGAGAAATGGGCAGAGAGGAACCTCCTGAAGTTCAACAAAGGGAAGGACAAAGGCCTCCCCCTGGGGAGGAATAACCCCAGGCACCATACATGATGGGGACCAACCAGCTGGAGAGCAGCTTTGCAAAAAGGCCCTGGGGGTCCTGGTGGACAACTTGGACATTAGCCAGCAGTGCATCCTCATGGCAAAAAAGGCTTATTGTATTCTGGACTGCATCAGAAAGAGCCTCACCAGCAAGCTGAGGGAGACAATCCTTCCCGTCTACTCAGCACTAGTGATGCTGTATCTGTGTCCAGTCCTGGGTTCCCCAGGACAGGAGAGACATGAACCTACTGGAGAGAGTCCAGCAAAGGGCCACAAAGATGATTAAGGGAGGGACATATCTCTCATATGAGAAGAGGCTGAAAGAGCTGAGAATGTTTAGCCTGGAGAAGAGAAGGCTCATCTTATCCATGTTTATAAATATCTGTAGGGAGGGTGTAAAGAGCATGGGACCAGACTCTTCTCAGTGGTGCCCAGTGACAGGAAGAGAGGCAACGGGCACAAATTAAAATGCAGGAAATTCCATCTGGACACCGGAACAGGTTGCCCAGAGAGGTTGTAGAGTCTCCATCCTTGGAGGTATTCAAAACCCAACTGGACACAGCCCTGAGCAACCTACTGTAGCTGACCCTGTTTTGAGCATGGGGGTTCAACCAGATGATGTCCAGAGGTCCCTTCCTATCTCAATCATTTTTTGATTCTGTGAAAGAATTACATCAAGGAAGACCAGAATATGTATGTTAAATCTGAGAGCTAATGTATTCTCTAATCTGAATAACTCAGGACCATTCTGGAAAGCTACAACACACTTCTAAAGTTTTTTGTTAAAACTCAATAAGGACCAGTGGTGATTCAACATCTAGGGATCCAGCAGCTGCGTCATCTGCATCCAATTCCTGAGCTCAATCCCAATTCTGATAGCACAAATTCATACAGTTCATTATAAAACAGATTAATCATTTCCATTGCAGCTGTTGAACTCACTTATGCCTAGGATTCATTGGATGTAACATCAGAACCACTAACATGGATTATATGGAAAAGTATGAGGTAGTATTATGGAAAGAGCTCAGAGTAACACACTACTAAATAATATGAAAAAAATATGAAGTAGACCAAGATAGTCAAGTACATATCTGAGAATGCCACCTGGATCATCTTCTATGAAACTCTTTCAAAAAGAAGCATTAACAGGTGTCTAATGGGTGCAATAAGATAACACTTGTAAATGATACAGAATGTTTACCATATTTTGTGCCAAATGTCTTGCAAAACTGTTTTGGAAAATGCTGTATCCCTTTCTTATATCCTGAATACTTTTTTCCTTTTGTTTTCTGTATTTACTTCCCCTCTAAATTTATTTTTCTAAAGTAACAACCCATTCCTCTTCTCTTTTCATTCTTGCAGTGATACATTTTCTCCTATTCTCTTTTCTATTCTTTGGGTCCTCTTCATAAAAATCATCTAACCAATCCTTACCTCATTTCTTCTTCAACCTCCATTCTTTTCTATCAATTACACACTCTTCCTATCTGACCTATTTCAACAATGGAGCAATGAATAGACACTACCAAGGTCCAGCTATACTCATTTTCAGCCTGTTAGCTAAGGAAATGAGGTTCTGTCACATGGTCTTATCTTGCTGCCCATTTGTCAGTTTTCTGCTAGCAACTTCACAGCCAAATGCAAGTCTGGAAAGATACTGGAGTTCCTGCAAGTCTGGTGAAAATCATTCTCTCTGGGTAAGAAAGATTAATACCCCTACTAAATTTGTCTCACAATAAGGGACAGGCTGCACTTAATACCATCTTTCCCACGGCTCTTTCAGCAATGGCTAAAAACACCAAAGTGTCACAAAAGTTATTACTTTTTGCCCAGAAAGTAGCTGAGAGTCCTCAAGTAGGTAAATGGGGAATATGGAAGGATGGAAGATTGGAAACATAGAACATAACTCCATAGGAAACCAGGTTCCTTATTCATGCAACATTTATTTTTCATTCAGTCATCATGTTATTCTCTAAAGTAAAATGGAAAATAAACAGGATTATTTTCTATTTAGAAGTAACAATTCTGTTACTTCTAAAACAGTAGTTTTATTTTGATCTCTGTTGTATCTCACTTAATCTAGTAATTTGGATTTAACTTCTTTTTCCCAGAAAAGTGATTACAGTCGCAATATTATAGATAAAGGCAAAACATTACCTCTCAATACCAACCAATTAAGCTTACATCATACAGCTTTAGAGTTTGTCACACACAATTGGTCTAGAAATCAGAAAAACTAAAAACTGTCATTCAGTCAACTTCTGGTGAAAAATGTTTATCATAATTAGATTGGCAAATAAAAATGTCATTATGAACAGAGAAAAAAATACTATGATAAATTTGTTCTTCTTTATTTGAAAAAATTAACATGGCATTAGCTAACACAGCCTGGAGTCTCAAAGATGCACAACTAAAAAGGGAAAAAAAGACAAATTACAAGCCACTGTTACTGTTCTTTAAGGAGTTGTCTTTACAGTTATTAGAGACAGACAGAAATCCTATAAAACTTGTCTAGGGAAACAAAAGGAACATACACTGGAGGGTAAGGAGGAAAGTATTAGAATGCCTCTTTTTTTCTTGATTTTGAAAAAGTCTTTGAAACATTACTACCTATCCCCCAAGATTTGACAAATAATGGTTATGTATTTAAGACACAACTGAAACACCGTATTTGAGAGGCAAGGTTTTCAGTCTGGTTAATTGCTTTAAAGGGATGCACTGAATTTTCTCCAACTGGAATGGAAAATTGAAAAAAAGAAGGTATCTGAGACACATACAAAGATATATACATATATGTACTTACCCCAGGTGGTTGTACTTTGAAAAAGTACAACACAACCCTGAACCCATACCAAAACAAATGATGTAAATTTATAGCAAAAACAATGTTCCAGCCTGAGTTCATGCTTCTGAAAAGTCCTTTCACATTCACTGAGCATAAAAACACTGTCTTACAATAATTTGTCTCTCAATAATTTATTCTAGACAACTGTATTTAAGGTGTTCCTTATCACCCATTCAGCATGTTGTGTACCAAACTGAGCCAACACAACTTCCTGAGTGGGGAAATATATTGTTAATCTAGAAAGACACTCGTAGGCTGCTTATTGTCAGTAGCTGAGCAACTGACTAGCATATAAACATAATTACTGAGTCACATTAGTCTAACATTTTCTGTATACTTATTAATTGTAATATCACAACAACAAGGAGTCTTAGTCATTGACTTGGGGGGGGGGGTTAAGTAGGTACTTATACAACCACACCACCCTCCCCATCTCAAACTGCTTACAGTTTTAAAGCCAAGGAACAGATGAATACAGAAAACAGAGTTTACGCAGTAAGATAGCATTGGTCATCATGACAGAAATAATGATCTTTGAAGAGCATGAATGCCAGTCTGTGGCTGGTGTCCAAATGTAATAGAAATTTTTCTATTTAATTATGCAAATTACTTACTTTTTCAAGGCCCAAAATAGGAATATTTCAGTCTCATGGATTTTTCTTTAAAGAGAAGTAACTGTTTTAAGTAGTAAGGGGATACTGTCTATTTTTCGTTCCCACATACTAGATATTGCTATACTTTAAGTTAAATTTAAGATACTTCTAGTATCAGAAATCCTCCCTCTAGAATTCTATAAATATCAAATCTCCTCTTTAAATTACTATTTTTACAAAATTAAATTGTTTCTTCAGTTTCCGACAGCATAACATGTTTTTTATGACCTGAATCATTCCTGTTGTTCTTTTCTCAAGATGTTTGTGATGTTATACACCACAGTATCAACATCATAGTGCTTGATGACTTCCTGTTTGTATACGCAAGAAATACATTTGCTCTCCTCCTGAATTACACTAGCAGCTCAGTTGCAATTCAGCTGCCTAAACACAGGGATGTCATCCATTTTTTTTTTTAGATCCTTTACAGTAGTTGAAACATTCACACAGAACTCACAAAAAAACAGCACTGGAATTGGAAAGAAATCTGTGCCTCCCTGAAGCATCAGCTGGAAGCCTGAAGAGACATCCAAGGGTGCCAAAGTGGCATTAACAACTTATGTTTAAGCAACTGAATCCCACTCTTCATGCAGCCAGTTACCAACACACATTCCGAGGCAGACCTTCTGAAAACAAAGATATCCAGAGTAATCACTTCTTGACTCCTGTGAGAACTTTGGTGTTAAAAAAAAAGGAGGGGAAAAAAAAGCAGCTTCATTTTTCAAAGCACACTGTAAATACTTAAAGAGTGCCTTCCTCTTAAATCTCTGAAAATCCAATGCTTTTTGTTTTTTAGACCATCATTACATAAGGCAAACATTAAATATGGTTACATTTCCACTGCTTCAGATAAACCAGCTTACAAGCATGGTGAAAGCTGACGTCACAGCAGACAATGGCATGGAAACATGCTGACTAGATAAAATACAGATATACAATAATATCTTGATACTGGCTTATTTATATCCTTTAAATATTATTAAGTCTGGCTGTGGTTCCATGAATGGCTAACCTGACATAATGGCTCATGACTGCCGGAAGAGAGATCTCACTCCTCAGCTGCACAATCTTATTCCCTTCCACCCATTAGGGTGATTGTCAGATATCTGACTCCAGCTTTTCATCCGAGTTGATCATGTCCCTTCTCCTCACACCATTTTTTTCTGGATTTGTTTTACAACCAAGCTATTGAGTTGAATCAGCTCACAGAGGGTTCCAACAAGTGCCAGACCTAACAAAAAGAAAGTTGTGGGAGCACACAGAGAAGAGCATAACCCTCCCCTTTCTGCAACAATCAGCTCTTAGACTGGCTCATCTTGTCTCATGAAACTGCAACCTTAACTTTGTAGCGACAATTTTAGTGAACACACACATTATAATTCATCATCTTTCATTTAAAAATAAGTTGTTACAATGAACTGCAAATCCTCTTCTGACCTCACATCTGAAAGTTCCAAAAGTAGTAACTGGAGCAAGAGAAAGGGACACTACTTCTTTATGAGGCCAATAACAACTAAGTCTCCTGTCATACCTATTTAAATAGAGTTAATGAAATGTTCAATGCTGAATTTCAGTATACCTCATTTGTTAACTACTTCTTGCCTGCCAAATCCATGACAAAGCTTAATAAAATGCTCAGAAAGGCCATGAAATGAAGCCATGCACTAAAGAGGTATAATCGGTAAATAACTCTGTTCTCACATTCTGTGCTTAAAATTTACATCGACTGAGTTATGATGTAAATAACAGTTGTGATTCTGCAATTTTTCTTTTATACACAAACTTGACTTTTATTATCTATTGCTCTATCTTCTGGCAAATGCTATTATTATATTTTGATGCACATTCCATCAATATCAGTCTCACATATCCAACCTAAAACTAATCAAAAAATTAGATTACACTAACAAAAGAACTTCTCTCAATGCAGACAGACATTAACAAAGGTTAATAATATGCCTTTTGGTTGGTTGTACCCAACCACATTCATTCTCCTTTTCCATTAAGTTTAATGGGCTTTGTGCACAAGTGACAGGCTAGCTAGAACTACATTAAACCAAAGAAATTTGATGGGTTAGCACAAGACAATAAAGCAGTAGCATACAAGAAATGACCTAAAACCAATCATGAAATATATTCATTTTTCATTGACGTCAATGGAAATCTCTTCAAAAACATCAGCAAACACCAAATCAAGCCTCACATTTGTCTGTCTTAAGACGAATACTTCTTGACACATAATGGAACTATATCTAATTGCTACATTCAATCTCTCTTAGCAGAAGTGCTAGCACAAGAAAGAATTAAGGTGAAGAATGTTGAATTTATAAGCCTACAATATCCATACTGATTTGAAAATGTACATATTTTTTAATAGCCTCTCCTGATAAGCCTAAAAATCATGAAGCTAACCTGAAAATAACAGCCTGCTTCCATTAATGGAGATATTTATAAGTTTTTTAATCGCACTCATCACCGTAGCTTCAAAATGAGTCAGGAGCATGAATGAATATGCTGTGTGTTTAGCTGACACGCATTTAATCCCTATTTTAGTAAAGAGGGTGTATGTAACAGAGAGTTTGGAGCAAGGATGGGTTGAATTCAGCTTTGCCACTGACTCAGTCCAGACTGATACTGAGTAATCCTCGAGGTTCCACGTTAAGTTCCGATTAGAATTGCAGACAAGGGTTAAAATGAACTGGTTCCTAACTTCATGCTCTCTGCTTCATGCTCCTCAATATCTCCCATATTGGTCTGTGGAAGAATCTAATATTCATTGCTATTCCTGCAGTTTCATATTTTCCAGCAATGCAAATCAGAATTCGAGTATAAAAACATCAGTTTCTCAACATTTGTTCTGCCTGATTACAGTCTGCTATTTATCAGGGTCATTGCACATGATTCGAATTCAGAGGAGCATTAAGACTTTATATCCTATATCTATCGAGTGCATACTCCTCAAGAACTCACTCTTTGGTTTCTCATATCTAAATTCAACATGATACACAAACATTAGCATTTTTCACTTAGATCAACAGCTTAAAAGATTTGTTGAACCCTTTATGTGCTTATCAACTAGAAGACAGCAGTCATCTTGGTAAATGACAGAATAAATAATCAAAGCCTGTAAATCATTAACCTCAGAGTTCTAAATATTGCTGAATAAGGATAATGTCTTTGCTCCCTCCTTTCTGCATATTATGTATTAGTAACATATCTGAGACAGTGTTTACTGTAAACACTTTGAAGTGTGATGCTCTCAGAGCAATTGCCATACCAAGTTTTTTCTTCCTGATTGCTAAGACTGTTCTTACTTTCATTGATAAATACGAGGCAGACAGAAACAGAGGAAGCTGGCTTAAAAACCACACAAGTTACAAATGAGCCCTTCTTGTCTGAAGCTACGATTTTGTAGCATAATGCTATCAAACAACATTCATTCCAAATCAGAAATTAATTCTGCTCTCACATTGAGATGCCTGCAGAGAAGAACTGGTGTACTTCCTCTGAACACACAAGGACCAGAGAGAAAAGACTAAAGATGGGATCCCTCCAAATACCAGGGCATTTTGTAGATTGCAGAGCTCATCAATGAAAGAAGCATACCTGCCAAATCTATCAGTATATTGACCTTTGTCTTTCCTATAAATAGTGGAGAGCTGTCACTCTCTCACTGAATTCCACTGAGACCTTTTTAGCCAAATGGCACCAGGGAAACAGGACTCATTCTTTGAGACCAATAGTTAGCAGAGCTCTAGATGCTCTCTCCTTTTTCCTACTCCTAGCAGTCTCTGCATTCTCTTACAAAGTAATAAAAAACCATTGTAGCACAAGCTCTCTTAAAAATGGCACAAGCCTTCAAAAATCCCTTTCAGAGAAGCCCATCAAGCTACTGTTCAACAACAGTATTCTGATATTCTTTGGAGCTCTCTTTTTGCAGAAAGGTTTTCACATACAAATTTATCAGGCTTTCTAGATCTCTCAGGTATGGCCTATGAGTAAAGTGTAACCAGTTTAGAGCAACACTGTTGCAAAACCATCTTCCTTAGTCTTCATTGTCACCTATTTTCCTCAAAGATAAATTGGCAAAGCAGATATTAAACAGCCAGCATGTAGAATTCAGAAAACTAATGCTAGCTTGATGGAATAAGTAGTTGTACTGTGGTGCCTTGAAGAAAATTAGACAGAAGATCTAAATCTTTCAAAGCTACTAGAAGCCCACAGCTATGATCAGTGCTCAAGAACTTGCATTTAAATTAGACAACACAGGAAAAAGAATGGACTAATACATACGTTACAAATTGAAAGGTCAAGGCACAAAGAAATTAACTTCCTAAATATCCTAAAATGTCTGTGGCAGAAATTTCTCAGGACTTGTGATTAAGGAACTTGACTACAGCACATCACAATCCCCTCTTCTATACTCCTGCATTTTGAATGGTGCTTAGTTGCAAAAACATTGAGCCTCTCAGTAGTCTAATTTTAGATTGTTCAAAGTGTTTTCTTTACCTAAAAGTCAGCATTTCTGTATTACCACGAAATCTTTTATTTCTTCAGAAGTTTGCAGATGTACACAAGACTCAATATTTTAAAGAAAACATATGGTGAAAGCTTAAACATTTCATCACAACAACAGTTTCCACAGCCAGTACTTTGTTAAATCATCAAGTTGCTCAATGGTTATGCTGGTTCTAAAATTAATATAGGTGATAATGAAATAAAGATGAAAATAATAAAGAACACAGGAGGGAGGGAGGATTATGCATATTGATTTCCCCCCCCCCGTGACCTTTATTTTGATCTTTTCCCAATAGTGAAAAAAAACTTGATATTTTATTACAACTTACTACAAATACAGGTCAAAAACCTACTTAACACATGATGCTTTAAGAAAAGCAAGTTACCAGCTTATTAAATACTTGGCAATGATGGAAGTCAGAAAAAAATTTAGCTAAATTTATATTTTGTAATAAGCAAATTCCATCACATTGCAAAGTCAAGGCAGCGAACAGACGCAGCAGTTTGCGCAGCAGTTCGCGCAGAAGGGCGTGCGAAGGGACCTTCATTTCTGTTCCCTGCGGTGTACACTTCCCCAATATGGTCGTGACACGCCGCACAGCACGTTCCCCAGCGGCTGCTGGAGTTGCTGTGTCAGAGGCTTGGACCCAGACTGGCCCTCTGACAGTAGATGCAGCTCTACAGGTCTCAGGCTGCAGGGAGTGCTTGGGGCCTCTCCGGGAGGCCTGGGCTGGCAGCCAGCTCTCCTGCAGGAGGTGTGCTGCTGTTGACGAGCTGTGTCGTCAGGTAAGGGAGTTACGGGAGGAGGTCAGTAGGCTGCGCAGCATCCGAGAAGCAGAGCAAGAGATAGACAGGGTATTCTCGGAGACTGTGCAGCTTCGGGAGTCCCAACCCCCTGCAGCAGTGGAGTTGCCAGAGGGCTCTGTGCCGTGTGAAATGGTACATCATAACATCATAGAAGAAGGCTGGAAACTGGTCACTGCTCGTGGGAGGAGAAAGGCTCCTACTCCTCCTGAAGACCTGAAGCTGAAGAACAGGTTTAGTGCCCTCCAGGATGAGGAGGAGATGGGCATGGCTGCCAGGGAAGTAACCGGGACAACAGACCCTGTGCCCTGCCGGAACACCCGGAAAAAGCGGCGGGTGATTGTTGTGGGGGACTCCCTGCTACAGGGGACGGAGGCATCTATCTGCCGACCTGACCTCTTGTCTAGAGAGGTTTGTGGCCTGCCGGGGGCTCGTGTGAGAGATGTCATGCAAAGACTGCCAAGGCTCGTCCATTCTTCGGACTATTACCCACTGCTGCTCTTCCATGTGGGTGCCAATGACACCAAGGGCAAACTGCAGACCATCAAGCAGGATTTCAGAGCTCTGGGGATGGTGGTCAAGGGTCTGGGAGCCCAGGTCATCTTCTCCTCAATCCTGCCAGTGAGGGGGATGGATGAGAGGAGGAGGAGACGGACTTTCCAGGTTAACGACTGGCTGCGCCGCTGGTGTTGGCAACAGGGTTTTGGTTTCTACGACCATGGGACCCTGTTTGAAGATCGACATCTGATGGCAAGAGATGGGATCCACCTCACGAGGTGGGGCATGCGGGTCTTTGCCAACAGGTTGGCCAACCTGGTAAGGAGGGCTTTAAACTAGGAAAGATGGAGGAAGGGGAGAGTTATAGTGCCAGGGTAGTTGGCAAAAGACTGCTCAAGTCAGGATGCCTCCAGCAGGTGAATGCAGCCAGGGAAGTGCGCATGGGATGTGGCTATGGAGGACCCTCTTGTATCCCTCCTGGGAAACCTGCATGCTCGATCACCTCTCTGAAATGCCTGTACACCAATGCACGCAGCTTGGGGAACAAACAGGAAGAACTAGAGATGTGTGTGCGGTCGCAGGGCCATGATCTCATTGCCATTACAGAGACATGGTGGGATAGCTCGCATGACTGGAGTGCTGTCATGGATGGCTACGTACTTTTTAGGAAAGACAGGCCAGGAAAGCGAGGTGGTGGAGTTGCTCTTTATGTGAGAGAGCAACTGGAATGTATTGAGCTGTGCCTAGGGGTGGATGAAGAGCGAGTCGAGAGCTTATGGGTAAGGATCAAAGGGCAGGCTAATAGAGGTGACACTGTTGTGGGTGTTTACTACAGGCCACCTGATCAGGATGAGGAAGTGGATGAGGCCTTCTACAGACAGCTGGAAGTAGCCTCACAATCCCAGGCCCTGGTTCTCATGGGGGACTTCAACCACCCCGATATCTGCTGGAAAGACAACACAGCTAGGCACAAACAGTCCTGGAGATTCCTGCAGAGCATTGGTGACAACTTCTTGACCCAGGTGGTGGAGGAGCCAACAAGGAGAGGTGTGCTGCTGGACCTCGTACTAACAAACAAAGAAGGACTGGTGGAAGATGTGAAGGTTGGGGGCTGCCTTGGCTGCAGTGACCATGAGATGGTGGAGTTCAGGATCCTGCGAGGAGGCAGCAGGGCACCAAGTAGGATCGCAACCCTGGACTTCAGGAGAGCAAACTTTGTCCTCTTCAGGGACCTACTTGGAGGAATCCCATGGGTGAGGGCCCTGGAAGGAAGGAGTGTTCAGGAGAGTTGGTTAATATTCAAACATCACTTCCTCCAGGCTCAAGAGCGGTGCATCCCTGTGAGTAAGAAGTCAAGCAAAGGAGGCAGGAGACCTGCATGGATGAGCAAGGAGCTCCTGGCAAAACTCAACCAGAAGAAGGAAGTCTACAGAAAGTGGAAAGGGGGACAGGCCACTTGGGATGAATACAGGAATGTTGTCAGAGTATGCAGGGATGCGACGAGGAAGGCTAAGGCCCGTTTGGAATTAAATCTGGCTAGAGATGTCAAGGACAACAAGAAGGGCTTCTTCAAATACATCAGCAGCAAGAGGAAGACTAGGGAAAACGTGGGCCCTTTGCTGAATGGGGTGGGTGCCCTGGTGACGAAGGATGCAGAGAAGGCAGAGTTACTGAATGCCTTCTTTGCTTCAGTCTTTACTGCTCAGGCCAGCCCTCAGGAGCCCCAGACCCTGGAGGCAAGAGAGAAAGTCTGGAGAGAGGAAGACTTTCCCTTGGTGGAGGAGGAGTGGGTTAGAGATCATTTAAGCAAACTTGACACCCACAAATCCATGGGCCCTGATGGGATGCACCCACGAGTGCTGAGGGAGCTGGCGGATGTTATTGCTAAGCCACTCTCCATCATCTTTGAAAGGTCATGGAGAACAGGAGAGGTGCCCGAGGACTGGAAGAAAGCCAATGTCACCCCAGTCTTCAAAAAGGGCAAGAAGGAGGACCCAGGGAACTACAGGCCAGTCAGCCTCACCTCCATCCCTGGAAAGGTGATGGAGCAGCTCATCCTGGAAGCCATCTCCACGCATGTGGAGGAAAAGAAGGTGATCAGGAATAGTCAGCATGGCTTCACCAAGGGGAAATCATGCTTAACCAATCTGATAGCCTTCTATGATGGGATGACTGGCTGGGTAGATGAGGGGAGAGCAGTGGATGTTGTCTACCTAGACTTCAGCAAGGCTTTTGACACTGTCTCCCATAGCATCCTCATAGACAAGCTCAGGAAGTGTGGGTTAGATGAGTGGACAGTGAGGTGGATTGAGAACTGGCTGAATGGCAGAGCTCAGAGAGTTGTGATCAGTGGTACAGAGTCTAGTTGGAGGCCTGTAGCTAGCGGTGTCCCCCAGGGGTCAGTACTGGGTCCAGTCTTGTTCAACTTCTTCATCAATGACCTGGATGAAGGCACAGAGTGCACACTCAGCAAGTTTGCTGATGATACAAAACTGGGAGGAGTGGCCGATACGCCAGAGGGCTGTGCTGCCATTCAGAGAGACTTGGACAGGCTGGAGAGGTGGGCAGAGAGGAACCTCATGAAGTTCAACAAAGGGAAGTGCAGGGTCCTGCACCTGGGGAGGAATAACCCCATGCAGCAGTACAGGTTGGGGGTTGACCTGCTGGAAAGCAGCTCTGCTGAGAAGGACCTGGGAGTGCTGGTGGACACCAAGTTAAGTATGAGGCAGCAATGTGCCCTTGTGGCCAAGAAGGCCAATGGTATCCTGGGCTGCATCAGAAAGAGTGTTGCCAGCAGGTCGAGGGAAGTGATTCTCCCCCTCTACTCAGCCCTGCTGAGGCCACATCTGGAGTACTGCGTCCAGTTCTGGGCTCCCCAGTACAAGAGGGATGTGGCACTACTGGAGCAAGTGCAGCGAAGGGCCACAAAGATGATTAGGGGACTGGAGCATCTCTCTTATGAGGAAAGGCTGAGAGAGCTGGGCCTGTTTAGCTTGGAGAAGAGAAGGCTGAGAGGAGATCTTATCAATGTGTATAAGTATCTGAAGGGAGGGTGTCGAGAGGATGGGGCCAGACTCTTTTCAGTGGTGCCGAGCGACAGGACGCGAGGCAATGGGCACAAACTGAAACACAGGCAGTTCCATCTGAACATGAGGAAAAACTTCTTCACTGTGAGGGTGACAGAGCACTGGAACAGGTTGCCCCGAGAGGTGGTGGAGTCTCCTTCTCTGGAGATATTCAAAATGCGCCTGGATGCAATCCTGTGCAATGTGCTCTAGGTGACCCTGGTGGAGCAGGGGGGTTGGACTAGATGATCTCCAGAGGTCCCTTCCAACCTCAGTGATTCTGTGATTCTGTGATTCTGTCAATGTCTAAAAGGAAACAGGTTTCGTGTAGTTTGTTTTCCATTTATTTCAAGTAATTGTCCTCCCTCAAAATCTTTACATTTTGCAACATTTCACTAGTGCAAACAAATGTAATTAGGCAATACAATTAAGATTTTTAAAGTTTAACTTCAAAAAAGCTACAATCATAATGATAAATTTTAAACCCAGCCCCCTGCATATCCTTTAACATATACATTAACTACTCCATATACATTCTGATTGTCCAGTAGAAAGGACAATTTACAAATGACTAGATAGATTTTCTATAGATTTTCTTTTATAGGAAAATAAAATAAGACTATATTAAAAACACTTTTGTCAGTTTGTGTTAAGATTTAAAATCACATTTTCCTCTAGTTAATCCATTATTTAAAACATCATTAAGCTCTAAGCCAAAAAATGATAGCATAAGGAAATTTCTCTAATGTCAACAGAACGTTGTATCCGGGTAATTAGCAATTAATTGTTTCCACAGACTCTCTAAAGAGCAGCATTTGTTGCCATCATACTGTGAATATTTTAACACTAACAAATGGAAAACTAAAAATCAACATTGCTGTGTTTAATTATCTGAGTTTCTTTTTTTTTCTCTACTCAACTGTAACTCCATTTTCCTTGTAGGGAGAAGCAGACCGGAAAGAATCACACCTTCTGAATTTATTAAAGAAATTGAACCTTCTAAGAGAAATCTTACCCAAAAGATATTGAAACATCTCAACTTTTGCTTTTAGTGCTAAAATAATGAACCAGTTTACTGGCAATTGGTAAATGGAAGAAACTCTCTTTAAATTCAAAACAGACTCCCATTTTTGATAGGGCCATTTAAGTCCTTTTTCCTTAAGAAAGTTGGAATCTTCCAAGCACAGTACTATTGTGAATTTTAGTGTCTTGATAACATGTCACTAAGTGCACCACAAATGCCAGAGATGATAATATAGTATAGATTAGCGGTAACATTTGACCACATGCCAAAAGAGTGGGTTTACAGTTTTGTCATTTACCAATCAAGCAACTTAATAAAACTGGCAGTATTTTTTTTAGCTGGATAGAGAAATCATAATGCGCACTTACAGCAAGAGCACTGTACTGTAACCTAGTAGTTATAAAGTACCACCTACTGTTTTGGTCATTTGGAAAGTCGGGCCAGTGTTCTCTAAACAACAACTCTTAAGCTACAAGACATTAACCAAAGTACTGTTCCAACTTAGACCAACAGTGCAGTGTGCCATAAATAAACTGACAACTGGTTAAGTAGTATATTTTTAGGCAAGTAGCACATGTATGGTTCAATTAGAGAACAAGCCACGTGTTGGTCTTAAACTGACCTCCAAGAAAATATTATTTTTCACTACTGGCAAACTCCACTCTCCATGAAGCTTAGGTCAAACACAAACAACTCCCTTCATATCACCTGATTTAAAAAAAAGAGATAAAGATTATTCTAACACTTAACATTATTTTAGATTGCTTCAGTGATTAAGACATTTCAGTACTTTACCGATTCAAACTCTGAGTGTTTTTGCTCATAAGTTATCTTTCATATTCTATCGTATTCAAGAGAAAGTGGTCAAAGCTAACTCCCTAAAGACACTTTTACTGTAATTAAATTTCATAAATACAAGTCTTATCAACTTTTTAAAAATAAACTTGCAGAACAACCACATAACATTAGAAATGTGTTCACTTAGCTCACAAGCTACAATCCTGATTGATGGCAAATGTGTTTAAGAATAGCAGGGTAATCTCATTGGTAGAGAACTGAGGGAGGAAGAATGGTGTCAATGAGACAATACAGCAAACATGATTTTTGTATTAATCTTTACCAAAATCAAAGAGCACCTATTTTCCCTACACTGTTTGCCATGCAGTGAGACTCATTATCGCCTCATATCTCACTATCACTATCGCCCCACAAAGAGCAAATGGAAAAAAAAGAAAACATACACACTTTAGGTTGACACCCAGCATTGGAGAAAATATTATCCTGAATAATTAAAGTTTGGCAAATTTATGTGAAACTAAGTTTTAATAGACTACTAGACACCTTTAAGTATAGACAGTGCTATTACATTCACATTTAATAACATATATTCAATTGAGCTGGGGCAAAATTTCAAGAAGAACAGATTAAGACCATAAGGTAAGATCTGCCCCTTGAAATTCAATCCTATGTTATCCTCCATAGGATATTCTGCACAGTAGGTAGCTTCTTGGCTCTGTGGGGTTAGTTCATATAACTATTGAATTAAAATCAGCTACAATGTAAAAATAAATTATTAAAAATACTCTGCTAAAATGTAGCACTATGAACATAATAAAAAGTCTAATTCATTTGTCTGATTTTTATTATTTGTTTTTACATTGCAAATGAAGTATTTAAGAAATTCTGAAAGATACAAATATGTTGAAGTTAATTTAAAAAAACTCAAAAAAACATATCAAATGAAACAATTTCAGAATGCCAGTAGTAAAGATTACAAAAATCAAAAGAAATTTTTTCAAACATGAAGAGCCAAAAGAAATTAGTTTCATGTGTTTATGGAAAAAAAATTTCCAATCCCATTTTTCTGTGCGTTAGCTCACTATAGAGTCATGCAATAATAAAACTCATTCTAGGAGATTTTTCATGACCTGGGACATTATTTTTTTCATTTTCATTTATGTATAGAAAATGGTAAAGAGCTCACCAAAACCCATGTAAATTCTGCTCTATTCCATCATATTATTAAATAAAATATTTAACATTATCAATTTCAGGATAGTGCAAATTACATACAGAGCACAAACAAGCAAATTGCAAGGTTTTCTGATTAGTTCAATCCTCATAAGTACTCTATTGCTGTTTTGTACAGAAGTAAGGTATATCTAGGAAATCACACATTTTGACATGGTTAAGGTCCTAAGGTCTGTCAGAGCTTCCAAAAGGTGCAAAACAACAACAACAAAAAAAGACCCACAGAAAGATAACACAAGAAAATAACCGTCTTCTGTCATGATGAGCCAGTTAGGTATTCAAACACGTTCAAGATTTGATGTATTAATTCAGATCACCAGATTTGCAGGGAAAATAGTCAAATAAGCTGAAAACAGAACACCTGAAATTCCTAAGTTGAACAGTGCAAAACAGCAAAAGGAGAAATGTATTCAAAATTTCTGGTTGCCACTGTATTAGCTAAATTCAGGAAGACAGAGGATCAAGATAGATCAGTACAGCAAGAATAATTTTCTCTAAACAGAATAGAGGTTTGTGAAACTCAAATTGTAGCTTACAAATCAAGCCCATTCTTAAAGGATCATGCCCTCATTTTCATTTAAAAAACAAACAAGAATCAAGGCTGAGTTTTGACATCCATCACAGTCAGGGCTAGACACTTTTTAGGCAGGCAGAAGTTCAGAGCAGCTGTGCACTCCAGAATGACATTTGAAGATATCAGCTCACCAAAGCCTGTAAGGTAACTTGCAGAGAGATATAAAGCTATTATCTACCTGTGGCTGTGAAAGTAACATAACAGCCTTGGAAATCCTCCAAAAGACTCTTTAAGCCACAAATCTTAGCTACTACTACCTTAACAGAACATCAGATTCTTCAGGTTATTGTCACAACTTCCCATCAGTTGACTTCATTAGCCACCTCCCTCTCCCTCCTTTCCCCTGCTCTAGTAGATTTTGATGCATATATTTATAAAGTACAACCATAAGCATACTGTAGTTTTACTGACAATCCTAGCTTTCCCTAGGACACAGTATCTTATGTAATCTGACCCATCTCTACATTTCAGTCAGCTAAAAGCTTTTCAAAATCCTTGTCCTGTATGTACTGCTGTATCATACAGACTTTACTCTTTTGTTGAGAACAGTCTGACAAAGCAGACGTGCTTGACATAAAGAAGCATTTGGAATGAAAAACGTAAAAGACAGTTTCTTAAAAATGCTACCTGAATATGAATATTATATATTCATATAATATATGCTGAACAAATATGCCTAACAGATGGACATCACCTGGATTTATACAAGCAGATCATACTGTTCCAAAGAAATTATATACTGTATTAACACGTGCTAGATAAAAACAATGCCTACTGAATTATTCCACCACATTGCTGTGGTTTGAGGGAAAATTTTTGACAAAAAATTTTAATCTTTACATTGTTTTATTAATTGCAGCTAAGCATTTGTGGAGGGAGGTCTTCCTCATTTTATTTTTGCCGTATATAGCTCACCGACATGTTAACTTTTCTTTGAATTTAAAACAGCTCAGATAACTTAAACTTTTTTTTACAGACAGAAACTTATGAAATACTATCACATCCTTGACAATTTCTGGTTAAGATCAAAAATATCAAGGTGCTGCAGAAAGATCACATTCCTTCAGGGCAGGAGTCCCAGGTTCTGGCAAACATTTGGCAAGTCAGCCTTTGCATAGATAAATATAGGCTTAGACATGAGAAGGAAAAAGCCCAGCTCTAGCATTCATCTGCAACATGGGAGATCCAAGTTCAGGTCCTATTCTGCTTGATAGAAGGAGGCATTTGAACTCATGTCCCCAAGAGTTTTGGTAGATACCATAATGGTTAAATATATTAATGAAAAACAGAGATCTTATTATCAAATCAAAGAATATTTCCATTTGGAAAGCCTCATAGTCTATGTAGTACAGTAACAAACTGTTCAGATTGCCTTCATAGAAAGCTTATCAATACTGTCAAAGAAATTTACAGAAAATCAAACACAATGCATTATGCTACTAATAGATGTATATACTATTATGCAATAATTCAGCAAAAACAGATTAAATCTTAATAACACAAGTTTCAAAACTATCTTAAAAACTACAACAAGTATTACAGAAATATTTAAAACTACATTCTCTGAAGTAAAGGATAATAATGCTCATATAATAGGGATCTGTAAAATCTAAATCCCAAAAGAGTAGTTAAAAAATAGTTGGCTCAACTGAGTGATAATGACAGGATAAATAGCTACAGTCTTTTATAGGAAAGAGATACTGCACAGAAGTAATAATTATCTCTATGGAAGAATGCGATTCATATATGATTACCATCTTGGAACTTCATCTCATCTTCCATTAAAATTCAATCAGCACCAGTTGCAATGGAGAGGAAAAAAATAAAAAACACATTGAAGCTATAAAGTACTTTCTAACTATAGACTAAGCACCACTACCCATTTACTTGTATAAATGCTTCTGAATTTGAACTCTGTAATATGGAACATGGGCAAAAGGGAAAAGACTTTTATGAGGAATTTATGGATCATATTATCAGCACAATGTTCATCAACATTAATAGAAACTATATGCAAATGCCTCTTTCCTCTTTAATCAAGGTTTTTATTAATTGGATTCTTTCTCAAGTACCACTCATCAATACACATGTGAAAAATCAGACACATGAATTTAAAGACTGAGAGTTGTTTTTATATCGGGAGGGAGAGAGGAGAAGAAAACAGAACTATGTATACAAATGCTTCAGCTTTGAGGTACTTCTGAAACAGTCAGTAGCATATTAACAGACTACAAGATTTTCCCTCAAAACTTTCTTGAAATATAGAATTGCCAAGAGATGTGAAGAACTAGTTTTTTAAACAATTACCTATATTCTAAAAATTTAAAAGTGACTACTTCCAACTATAGTTCTGAAGTTTTGCTTCTGTAGGTCAAGCAACAGCCCATGGCATGCTCTAAGAATCCAAAACTACAAAACCAAAGAGACAAATTTATTATGGAAACATGACAAATTTAATTGCTGTAGTGCAAGCAATACAACTTTAATCACATTTTATATGTATCAGTTTAGTAAGAAATCCTAGTAAGAAATCCTAGAAACAATGTGTAAAATGGCACAGGATCAAGAGCAAATAGCCAAGAAACAAATCTGATCCCAAGATACCTGCATCGCCATTATAAAATTGGAGAGTGCAGTTAAAGAATAAAAAAGCACATTACACGTGCTGATCTTGATTTTCTTTTATTCACAGTCCAATTAGATGAAGTAAACTTAGGGGAATGTGAACCACAATTTAGCATAGACAAATAGGTCTGCTAGGACATACTGCCTATTAAATATGTAACACCAAGTATCTACCACTGATAGATAGTCAAATACTTTGGTGACAATGGCTCACAAAAATGCCATCTGTGTTTTGAAGAGAAAGCTCTAAAACACTGCAGAAAACCACTCCCAAATGGCCTAGGAAAAAAAAACAAAAAACACTATGACAAAAAATATGCACACAGCTTGCCCTAATCTGTGCTCCAGTGCTGTATTACCCACTAGCTCCCATTGCTCCTGCCTTCTCTTTTGCTCAGACTTGCTCTCCTCAGCGAGTGCACAGAGGTTTCGTTAGACTGCCGAGCATTTCTGCCGACCTCAGTGAGGAGGGCTGCAGACCTTTCTCTACAGAGGAGCAAAGCACCTCCAAGCACCCACGGAACATACGCCCCTTCACTCTTCTGCAGCAAACTGCTTTAAAGAATCAAATTCAGAATTACTATCAATAAAGTCAATCCACAAACTATTTTTCTGCAAGATTTATAAAATCATATCACAGTTATCCAGGCTCATATTAACCCATAGATTTATAAAACTGCAGTTCAGTTTATAGTGCTTTTATTACTGTCAAGTCAAAGAAAAAATTCTCAGCATTTATTTGCATTACAGTAGCAACAGCTCAAAGAAAAGTTAGGTAATAATGCAAGTCTTCGTTGTAGTGCATGGCACAAACTTGCCTTCTAACAAACATACTTGCAAAAGTGAAAACAGTAGATAGATATTAATCAGAGTTTCTTAGTTTTACTTCACACCTAAAGTCTGTAAGCTTAAATAGTGTGTTTGACTTGATGCAGGATGAATAAAATACAGTAACTTACACAATCCCTTAAGAGTACTTAATACTGACCTATATTTAACACTTCCAGTAACACATGCATTTCAATATAAAAAAACACTACAACCACAGAATTTTACACAGAGTGAGACCAATGAAGTCCCTGGGAGGTGTTTCATTGGCTTTTTAATCAATACCATAGCATCCAACAGTTCGCAAATAGAAAAATCCACACCTTTCCGAAGCTTCAAAGCAAATCTCTGTTAAGTATAATGAAGAGGGGAGGGAAAAGTTTTGTATGAAATCATAATTTCTGGAGGGGAAAAAAGTATCTTTAAACAATTTTGTCGTTTATAAAGAAACACCAGATTTTTGTATATGTATTTCATATACATCTTATGTTTCAGTTTATTGAAGAGCACCTTTTACTACAGCTTAGCTTTCCATTAATAACACAGCTGATAAATCAAGTAGTAGGAAAGTATTACTAACCTGTACAGTAACTGACACTGTTTGCTATCACTACATTAATGATGGAAATCTGTCCGCACATGCCACAGTTGGGGAGTAAGCAGAGTATGGTCAAGAGGCAGAGGTTTTGTCGGTAGCAGTATATGTTGAGAAGCACATGAATTTCATGCGTTCAAGTTTACAGCTGAAGGTATAAAAGGGAGAGATCACTCCTGATCCCAGCTCCTTCATCCATGAATTAAAGACACAGAAATGGGATGCTGATGGTAGAATAAGTACTGGGAATACATTCAGCTCCTTCTCAAAAAGAAGTCATCACTCTATGGACAACTAATTCCTTTCCCTTTGAATCATAACCTTTATATCACTCATACTCCAGTCTTGATGAATAAAAGCAAGAGCTTTAGTCAGAAATGGGTGAAGATTGTCAAAGTGAACAAGCAGCTTACCAAATTTTTCACTAGCCCATGTAATTAGACAATTCTTTGAGAATGTATATAAAGACATCAGGGTCTGATTTATACACCACCTTCATTGTTACATTTCTTAAGCCCCAAAGGCAGCATGTACTCTTTAAATAAGCTTGTGTCAAGTTCCTCACAGGTGACAATACACTATTTATGCTGTTCCATTCAGCTACCTAGTGTGACTTGATAAGGATCCACTTTCAATCCTCTGACAATAAAGTATAAAGCATTCCACTATGTCTCATGCAAAAGTACAGTACCTGATCTCCATGCATGTACAAGCTGTATAATCAATTCCAATTTTCCTGTGAAAGGCTTTAGAAAGATTACAGATAAGTAATAGGTTGACTGAAAGAAAACTTAAGTAATATTTAGGAAGACATCTTCAGTGGGTTTCTCAGGAGACTCTCCCAGCAATATAGAGATATTACCAGCTTTCACTGATTTTACTACAAAAGATATTTTCAAAAGACATAGAAACATAGTTGTTGGTTCCTATGGGACATCAATAAAACTTAATAAAAAAAATGATTTCTGAAACAAGCTTTTCCTTATTTGTAACACTATTTGTAAAAGCCTGAAATGAAGGTCATCTGGCAAAGAACAGTTAAATGTACTCTAAGAGAACCTTTAAAGTCAATCCACTGAAAAACGTAGGCTATGTTACTCTGCATTTAAAAAGGTAAAGAAGAAATATTGCCAGCACTACATACAGAATCTTTTTCATTGCTTATTAGCATTTTCTCTTCTGCTTTTTGTGAACAACTCTCTCATATGCAGATGCCGTCTTTAACAAAAAGCAAAGTCCAAAAAGCCCTGTCAAAAACTCACAAATCTGCAACATAACGTAGTACTGAAACATCAGAACCAGGTGGTTTTCATCTGAGAATCCAAAAGAAATACAAGTATGAGATTGCTAAATTACTGCCTGCTGTATGTAAACCAGCAAATAAATTAGTCTGTCTGAGAGGAATGACAGATGATATTTATGACACCTGCCCTTACAAATGCTCCAGAGCTGACTAACTACAAATTAGTCTAACATTAAACAACTGAAACTTTTAGGGACTGCACATGAGTATATTTACAAGCTGCCTGCAATAACCTGAAGCCTTTCAACCTTGGAAAAAAAATACATTTCATAACAGATGACAAAAGCATACAATCTTATAAAACCTCTGTGTGTGTGCACGTGTGTGCGTGTACACATACATATATATAGAGAGGGAGAGAGATTTTTTCTGCAGTTAATAGAAGTAAATTTCTGGGGTATTTGCCTTGCAAAAGGCTTGATTCTACCTCAATAAATGAAACCTTCAACTTCTATTATCAAAGTGGAATTAAAAATAAAATGTACTGTGTCTCCTTTTAGGAACAGATCTACAAACAGGGACAGCTGCAGGACATTACTGAGGTCTTCCATTTCTTTAGGATGGTCAAAGTGAGGGCAATGAAGCCTGGGGAAAAAAATGCCTCAAAAAAGCTTTTAAGAACCCTGTTCAAGTCAACAGCCTTTGCTAATTGCACATAATCGTGTGGGTATCCCACAGTATGTCATACCACACTGCAATGTCATGCAGAGATAGCAACAAGCAAGCTGGCCTGGTGGTACAGCACAGAAGTGCATCACAGAGACAGCAGGCTAGGACCAGCGGGCTAGGCTAATTAGCTTCTCAACTAAAGTGACACTAAAGCCTTACTGAGAACCTTAATGCACAGTTGATAAATATAGTCATTTTAGGATTCACTGCCTAAGCATCCCCAACAAATTATACCCTTCAGAGACTGAGTTTAAGTATGCTTTGAGCACACTTAAAACCTGCTAACATCGAATTCACAGCAAAGCATCACGGCCCTGGGGGCAGAAGCTTATGAGCTACTCAGCTTTTCCTTTAGAGATGGTGATAAAGGCATGTTCAAAAGGAGCAAGACCTTCATTCAAAGCCCTGGCAGTCCACAAGGTGTCAAATCTACATCTTCTGTCTTCCTGAAATGTGCCTTTGTCAAACCATAGGACAAATCGGGAGCATAGCCTGCACATATTCTGTTGAAGTTACTCCCCTGAACAGCCAGGAATCAGACCCACACAGTAAGAGAGAAAAGAAGAGGGAATGAGACCACCACCATAACAAAGGTACTTCTCTGAAAAAGAAAAGGCCCTGGGTTCTAGTCTCCTCCCCCACAACGACGGATTTTATTAAAAGGCTCTACAAAGCAAAGGCATCAAAATCTGGCAGATTCAACTAACAACACTCTTAATGTGGTCCGTGGAGTTCTTTTGAGAAGCTAAGACCATATTAATGTGACATACAAATACCCTAGCTCAAACCTAAGCATAAAACCAGAAAATAAAATCAAAGTGATATATTAAAAACCTTCTTTGTCATTGTCAAAAGAAAAAAAAGTTAAGATTTTGAAAAAAGTTTCTCTGCTACAAATACTTTATAAAACTCAGAAAAAATACTTCTGAAGTTAGTTTTCTAAGCATATGAAAACTTGGATACAAGGTTTAGAAGAGACATCACATCGAGCTTTCATAGGATTGAGCATATTAAACACATGCGCAGAAGTTATAGTTTTAGCTATTTGAATTTTGCTCCAAATGACAAAATCTCCTTAAATACATAGACAACTAAGGAATATATCATATTTTATACAAGTTTCTTTTGTTTTGTTTTTTTTAAACTTGTCAGCATTTCCATGAAAAGCAACATAGAGGATAAAATACAGGGCAAAACTAACTTGGGTGTTTTAAAATATTTCCTACAAGATTTTTGTAAGCTGTCAGCCTGTAAAATTAATTACCTCTCTTGATCCAGAAATAGAATGCTGATTTTTTGTATTACTAGAGAAGCTTGGAAGAGGCTATATCAATTTTCTGGGGCAAGAGACTGTTTATATCTACTGCCTTTAAGAAAGGGAGAATCTTTCTTTCATGAGAAGTTTCCCTAAGTTAAATATCAATGAAGCCTTATACATATCAGATTCTTTACTTTTATTCTAGCAAAGAAATGTCAGATATTTTTTAAACAGGCCAACTACTGATTCTGTTCTGTCAGCAGAAGGTTTCACCTCCCAACTAAAGAATGAGGGTGGGAATAATCTCACTCAGCTTTACACTAAACTTGTCAATCAGGGCTCTTGTTTTGATTAAAAAAAAAAACTTCCAGAGGCCAATGTATCTCATCACAAAATAGGCTGCTGAAACAGCTGGGATGAATCACCCTCAGGAGATATCCTTTTCTCCAGAGTAGCTCCATGACCTAGTGTAACCAGCTCAAACTTGAATACTCATTTTTAGACATCTGAAGTTTGACAAAAGAAAAGTCTAACCCCATTTTTCACTTTTACCATCCCTGGGAATTGTACCCAAGAGAAGCCTTCAGCTCCTGCTGGGATCCAAAAAAAGCCCTAGCAGTCTGTTCCACATTAGTACGCTCTCGTCTCCTTCTCATGAAGATGAGAAGTACTAACTTATTTTAAAACTGTGCTCAAAATCTTAAAAACAAAAAGAAAATACTGGTAAAATGAGGCAGCAATTCTTATTTGAATTACTTTATTACAGTCAAGACCATATATTCATAAAACCGTAGCAGCAATGCAAAGTCAAAGCAGCTGCTTAACTTGGCTAAAAAGAGGCCTCTGGTGGTAGATGTGAAGTACAATTTCTCCAAGTTTTATGAAATATGTATTTTGATGACAACTTTCTACATAGAAACATATCCACAGAAATAGACTAAGCAGTCAAATATTTGCATTGAAAATCTTGATATACTACTGCTCTTGCCCAAAGCACTAACCATTTCAGAGCATCCTTTTTCATTCCTATGCCACAGTTTGTCAGATAAGTCTTAAAGTTGTATACGTTTCCAATTAAGCAAAACCACTTTTAAACATCTCATTTTTAAATAGTTACATTGAAAACTTAAGGTGATTTCACCATTAAAGATAGTAACAGTTAAGTTAAGGTTAGAAGCCTGCTTACTCCCTGAGACCAGCTATGAAGGCTGCCTGACTTTGTTTAAAAAATATGTAGACTGACAAGTAAAACTTACAATTACATTTTTATATGACTGTTTCTAGGATAAGCTTATGATTTTCCACTGTTGCAGAATAAAATATGAGACTGGTAAATGCATATGACTTCTGTAAAATAACAGTTCCTTTACCTGAATGATGCTGGACCACAGAGAATACCGGTCTTTTACAAGTCTAGGACAAATTTTAGGTACATGATTAGGAACAATAACATACCTTACAAGATAGATAGATATAAGGCTTCCTTCCTTTTTTTAATGACAAAACCAAAAGTCCTGCTCTCTGAGAAGACCACAGCACAGGCTACTCATCAGCAGAAGACCCTGCATCCCAACTCCAAGAGGGTGGCAATAAGGTTGCAGCACATCACATGTACCATTCCTTTCCCTGTTAGCCCAACAGGAAAGTAGCAAATAGACATATTTTTCAAAGATATATTTAAAATGAGGAAAACCAGAAAAAAGGCAGCAACCTGGTCTAAGATTTATGGAGGCTGACATAAGCAAGATGACTGGAGTGAGACCTGTCCCATTGCCTACCAAGTCCTCACAAAGACTTCTGCAGCTCAATGGACAGCTGAAGACTTTCTCTGACACAGCCAATATCTCTTTTGGTTCTTGACATCGGCATCACAGAAAGGGAATAACTAAAGTACAGCAACTCCTGCCACTGGAATTGATTCTGAAAGGCCACTGCCATTTGCAACAATTGCACCAAGTAGTTCGTCTACAGACTAGTTCTAGCAAGCAGCTAGAACTATATTTCCATCCTTCTATTAATGTCAGCAGTTGCCTTAAAAGCCATTTGGGGCATATATTAAGTTAAAATGTTTCAGTGTTAAAGTACCAAATGCAAACCACTAATTATTTTCAGTTGAGCAAAACATACAGGGTCTTTAGAGGAAGATAAATTAACATTTCTCATACATTACCGGCCAGCCTGCATCCACACTAATATAGGAACAATGCTAAACATTTATTATTTGGCATTTATAATAATCAGATGCACTGCCTAGCCAACATGCACTGTATTTCTCTTGAAATAGCTCACTTAATTCTTAATAGTAAGCCCACTAACAGATTTAGCAGCAACAGGACTACCTGTTCCATTCTTTTATTTATGCCAGAGTTACCTTAAAGGTTTTTCAGGATGGAAGGTATGATCAAAATCTTCACAGAATATTTATTTTTAAAGCAGATTTGCAAGAAATTGTACAAATAAAGCTCTGCAGAATGCCTAACATTTCATATGTATGGCTGCATTTTTATCCTGGTTGTGCTTCAATGCAGGTCCAATCCAACAAGATAGTCTTAACTGCTCTTTCAGTGAGATGCTTTGGAAAAAAGGAAAAAAAAAGCTAAAAAATGATTAATATAATTTTCTAGAAGGGATTGTAAAGGGTTTATTAGAAATAAATTTAAATAGTGCACAAAAGTACCAGCTACTGCCAAAGTTTCTCTCTATTGATGACTACAATTTAACACATTTCATTTTTTAGAAAGTACATCCAAGTAACATGAAATATACTGAAAACAAACACTGAAATCACTTCAACCGAGAAAATCAAATTTATATTAAGCAACACATAGCTATGCATATAAATACACAACTAGTAACACATGCACAACTGGACAAAGCACTGCCAATAGTGGACTCCCAATATGCTTGTTTCCTTCCATAATCTGCTCCATCCAGTCCCGCTTACAAACTCTTGAAAAATCAAAATGGTAAAATTCACAGTGCAGAGAAATACAGGCTTTACCATAAAGTAGCAGCCCAACAGCTCATCCTGCTCTTGAGCAAGTTTAATCTATTTATGCATTACCTGACCAAGAGCAAATCGCATACTGAGCAACTACAGAATGACAAAAGACACAGATACAGAATAAGTTACTTTAAAAAAAAGTACCATCAGATAGAGGTGTGGCTGATCTGCTCTACTTACACATTCATACAATCTGCCTTAGCTGTAAATATGATACAGTATCGCTTTACATTAGGAACTGCAGGCAGGGAAGGTACTTGCTTGATTCACACATCTTCCTCAAACCCAAGGCTATTCTCATCCCTACAGTCGTGTTAACTCAGTATGTTACAGTCACCAGGCAGGAGTCATCTCAGCTGCAGACATCCCTCGAGGTCCAGAGAGGGATTTGGTTAGCAGCACGACATGAGCTAACGTACAGCGTGACTGAATTAGGACTCAAGGAGATGTTAGCCAAGCTTCTGCAGCACTGTGGAACTGCTAGCTTAAGCACACTAGCCGTGCTGGTGGGAACAACAAGCCTTCTGCTCACCTGTCCACAACTAGACCGAGCTTAAAACAAGGGAGCTGTTAATGTAACATTAGGGGCAAACCTTTGGCTATGCTCTAATTGTTAATACAATAAACAATGCAAAGACAAAAGCACCCAATGCAGTCAGAAAGGCTCTCACAGTCCCAGAGTGTGTTGACCATGTTTACCATACCAAAGTATGTTTAGCAGCATTTATACTGATAGACACCAGTTAGCAGCTATGCCTTCACAATTCTACAGTAGCTTGACAAAAAAGGGTTTCATGTAAGAGACTTCAGAATAATTGTCATGGGGTAGCTATAATAAAGGTTCATCTATGAAAGTGTACCCAAAGTAGTGACACTAGCATTTATTTTGCAGAATCTAAGTTTATTCATGTTTTTATAATGTAAGGTACTCCATAAAATCAAAAATGAACACCAGTACTATAAATAATACACAAAGAAACTAATTGCTAATTCAGAAACAATTTTAAAAAAAACAGATAATTTAAGAAAAAAATCAAAATTTCCAAATAAAGTGTTTCCTTTTAATGAGCTCTGGGTTTTTTTAATTTTTTTATTTCCCAAATGGCACTTTTACAAATTTTACCTTGGGATTCTCTCTTTATAGTTTTGATACATGCTTGTTAGTGGAAAAGTAAGACAAATTTAACATTTGTTATCCACTTCTAACCAGTTCTGTGATTGATAACGAATTATCTGTGTGACTACAGAGTTGTGTGTTATTCTGTCCTCCGAAGTGCAGCGACTGAGTCGTTCAGCATATTCTGAAAGCACTCAGCAACTTGCTCAAAGGGCTTCAACTATAATGGTAGCAACTACTCTTTTGAGATTCCCATTTTTATCCATGAGTACTATAATATTTTAACAAAGTAATACTTTTTTTTTTTGGGGGGGGGGGGGCGGCAAAGACAAAAAACCTAACCAGGTCTGTTCAGTAATCAAGTAATTTCACTTTTGAGCTGACATCCAACGCTTTGGATTTGAAGAACATCATGAATGTGAAAATAAATGTCTAGAATGGACTTTGATCTTAGTAACTGATATTTGAACAAAGTTATTAATTTCTCACTTACTATAATCTCAGCTGTAGTATTTTCAAATCATGCATTCTGATGGTCCCTCATCCACTGGATTAGCTAATTCTTTTCATATCTTTAAATGAAAGAAATATATACGTGTATGTGTATATAGACACATATATACACACACTAAAGCCAAGAGTGAACCTCTCTTAAAATGTCAGATAAAGTTTTAATCAGGCTGAAGACTTCCGCTAAGTTAGTAAGATGGTGGGGAGGAAGGGGAGAAGTAGAAATAAGGTGGGGAGGAAAGGAGAAATAAGATCTTCAACTCTTAGATTAGAAGCCCAGAATAATGAAGTTTTCAAATGACATAGCTTTCCCCTCCAATATGAATATAAAATTGTGCTTTCTTAGCTCAGGCTATCAAAAATTGCCAAACACTGTCAAAAAGAAAATGGTCTTATTGGAATCAGTAAAGTCTCATCCTCAATTCACAAACTCTGTTTTTAGACAAACAATCAGCTTTGAGAAGTCTATATTGCCTAGGACAAATGAGGAAATACAAAAGCCTGAAGACTTTAATGTAAAAATTACTTTCAAAGCTCTGGAAATTGTTCTCCATACTCCCCAAATTCTTACTATTTAAATGTCAGGGTTTTCAACTTCTAGCAATATTAAAGTTTTGTTCTCTTTTAGATACCCAAAAGCCCATTTGAAAATTTTTGTCAGCTCTGTAATACTTGAGTGCTTTTGACAGAAAGTTTAATTTTATCATCTAGCTTTTCAGTATTTATTTCTACCATTAAAAAACAAGGAAAATTGCAATCTATCTTTTAGTTTCCAGTTTCTCTGTAAGCGCAACAGCTCTTAGCTAGCTGAAAATAAAGCAGCACAAGCAAAAAAAGCCAGTGGATCAAGGTATCCTTAACTACAACAACAGCTTCCCTTGGTTTCTCAATACATGATGATTCTAATTCCAGTTCACCTCCTAGTGCTTTGATTTTGCAAAGAATTTTGTTCAAAGACTCCCACATAGCAGACAAGACTATTCACAGTACCCATGAATTTCAGACTGGATAGTTTCAGAACAGTAAATGCTGCCTTTCTTCCCCAGCCCCAGAATTCATACACCTTAGATCAAAACACCTACTTCCAGAAATATCGATAAACAAAACCAGGGTGCATTATTGCATACCTAAAACCAGACAGAACTTTTGGTGTAAAAGAGCAAGAAAAAAAAAAGATAAATATTTAAATCTGATCTTTTCAGACACAGAGATGACAAAGATGATAGGAAGAGCCAGATATCACAAAAAAGCAGTTGAAGCACAAGTCAGATTAAATCCTGCTGTCTGCTTCAATGCAAAGAACATACATATTCCACTACTATTTTGAACTCTGAAACATAACTGTCTTAATTCTAAAGCAAACGTTTGGTCCATATAACACATATTTACTCTTCTTATGCAACACAGAATAAAAATTTAAGCCCTCAAATACTTACAAAAGAACATAGTCTCATTTTTTACATTTAAACTATTGGTATTCATAGGTATGCCCACCCCTTTTCTTTCTCTCTCTCTATACATTTTATTTTAAAAAGCACCATTTTCCTACCTTGCAAACAGTCTCTGTATCCCAGGGTAAAATGGTCCTCAGATCAATAACTTCACAGGATACACCAAGTTTTTCTTGAGCCATTGTTGCTACCTCTTTGATCACATGTACCTGAAAAGGGAATGTATTATCACCAAGTAAACACTAATTTCTGCTTAAGAGGTTCTAAATTATGCATACTCAAGACAAGCAGTGATTTAACATATCTGAATCATTTGCAGAAAGCTTGTTATTCATTACTCTAGTAAATATTTATTACTCAGTTCATTCTTCTTATCTACTACTTAAATTATTTTTAGTAGTGTAGCACAGTGTTCAAAAACAATAAGCTGCAATTAAGGATCAACTGAAAAAAAACTGTTACTTTCCAGAAAAGAATCTTTCAGTGAACAGTATCAGGCCTCACTATTTTAATACATGCAGCCAGTTTGGGTTCAAGGATAGCGTTTTTTCAGGACTATAACTAAACGAAGACCCAAAAAATCAGACTAAGGTATTTTGACAGAGCAGTCATAGGAAATCATGCAAAAAGCATTTCATACAATCAAAAATAGTCCTAGTAAGTGCATTTACTACACATTACGGAAAATGCAATAGACTACCACATGATCATCTTTCTAAAGCATTATCTTATTAACAGATTAGTAAAGATAGAAAGTACTATGTAAACTACTTCCAGTCCTGACCCCTACAATCAAAGCATATTGGCACTAACATGACAATATGTCCATTTACTGGTCTTCCAACACAATTTAATACAAACATTACAAATACCACGTTATGTGATTACTACAATTAACATTTAGTAAAACAAAAAAACATTCCCCTCTGGCCAGAGGCTTGCACTGATTTAGAATATACATTATTCAGTCAAGCAATCTATTTAGCAGAATACCTAAGTGCTTCTTAACATAGTTGACAGAACAATCTACTTCTATTAGCACCCTTTTCACAAGGCACATTTGGGTATGATCAGAAAAGAAAGCAGTACTATATGCACTCAAAACTGCATCTTGACACTACGTTATACAGATTTTTTTAAGCAAAACTGTTTATTGTAAGCATACTTTTTCAAAATATAAACATACACACCTACATATTAGTGCACACATGCTCCAACACTGAAAATAACTGCTGTTATGACAAAAACTCAGATTACCCTCCATAAATATCATCTGGTTGACAACAGAAGTTAATAGCATGAATGTGGTCAGACTGTAGCAATTGCCTGAGGGTCAAAGAGCAGGTCTTGGCACTGTTTAGTTTACTACAGATGTAGACACAGTAGTCGCAAATCAAAAGGCAATTTGCCACTTCTCGAATGTAGCTGGATGTTACAAATAAAGTCAGTACAATTCTCATCTGCTGAGTCCAAGGAGCTCTATTTCTATCAAGTTCACTGTAAATTCAGTTAATAGAAAGTCTTCAACAACAGGAATTGCCAGCTGACAAAAACAGCATGGAAATCATCAAACTTGCACTTCTTTGGACAATTTCTAATATCACTAGGGCATTTCCCACTTCCTAAGCAATTACTGAAAAGTTAAGTCCAATTGTGGAGAAGTTTATGTCACATGCAATGAAATTTTCAGCTTATTTTTCTCTAGAATCTTAAAAATATATATATACTCAGAATACAGTGTCCCTTCACGGTCATTTAGAATACCATTCTCTACAAAACTAAATGGCTATTTAGATTTTGATTGTATTGATGATAGTAATCTCTGTGCATATTTCTGAAAGCCCAAGTGCCATCCAGCTAGTATCAATTGGAGTTTAACAGGGAAAGGGGCTTAGGTCTTGGTGAGACTTGTGCTGATCTCAGGAGAACCCTGAAGAAATTGCAGAGGACCCTTTTCAGGCCTAACACTACCTTTCCTCCAAAGCTCAATGAAGATTAAAATCATTAGCTTAGGGTCCCATAAATTCTGTTTTATCCTATAGTCAGTATGGCTTTGTCTCCCTACGAATTATATCCACATCAGAGGAGCAAGCTGTTGCAGTGACAGAAGAACTTTTAGATAGGTGTTCAAAGCTCTTAATCCCCATTGTTCTAGGAAAGATTAGTAGATTCTTCTCAGACTAAAAACATTTCTAGTTTTGCATACCTGCTTTTTGCACCCCAAGATTGCCTTATAACCAGCATACCCATGCACTGTATCATTACTTCAAACATGATAAGAACATACAGGCCATCACCGAAATGTTTTACTGCTCTCATGAAGAATGTTTAAGCAATGAGGATTACTACCACAGGAGGCAGGTCCTGGGGATAAATTATTTTTCAGGGAAAGACACAGAAAAACATGCTTGTTTACTTTTGGGGGGGGTCTTTTTTTTTTCTTAAAAAACAATAGCTGAATGCTATCTATAACTATCCAAACTATGAGGCAGACCCATATAAATTAATTTTGACTTGAAATCTCAGTCAATAAGAGGAAGCAGAGCTGTGGTAGAAATGGCCTTTTATGCCAAACATAGGAAGCCCAAACACATTCAGAGCATGTGTGTTACTCCTATTAGAGGCTGCTGACCAAGAAACATTCAAGTCCATGAAGACCAACACCAGCAACAGACATGAGCAGACAGCTATAGCAAGAGCAGCACCATACCAGTATTCTCTATTTGGAAGGGAAACCATGAAGAAGCAGTGTATTCTGTTGGCCAGAAATGAGCCTCACCTAGTCTATTCCTCACTTTCTCCATACTACTTATTTCTTAAAACATTATCATCTCTACTGCTTATATAGATTAAGTGACATATTTAATACTTTAACGCTTCTGCCTCCTGTTTATTAAAGAGGTAAACTTGTTTTTAACAATTTTAATGCCAACACGATCTCAGTATTAGGGGAAGCCTGTAAAAGATTAACAGAAAATGTAAGGAACGTATTAAATTCCACACAGAACAAAAACTTATGCTGAAACAAAATCACAGAATCGTTGAGGTTGGAAGGGACCTCCGGAGATCATCTAGTCCAACCCCCCTGCTCAAGCAGGGTCACCTAGAGCACATTGCACAGGATTGCATCCAGGTGGGCTCTGAATATCTCCAGAGAAGGAGACTCCACAACCTCTCGGGGCAACCTGGTCCAGTGCTCTGGCACCCTCACAGTGAAGAAGTTTTCCTCATGTTCAGATGGAAGCGTCTGTGTTTCAGTTTGTGCCCGTTGCCTCGCGTCCTGTCGCTCGGCACCACTGAAAAGAGTCTGGTCCCATCCTCTTGACACCCTCCCTTCAGATACTTGTACACGTTGATAAGATCTCCTCTCAGTCTTCTCTTCTCTAGGCTAAACAGGCCCAGCTCTCTCAGTCTTTCCTCATAAGAGAGATGCTCCAGTCCCCTCATCATCTTTGTAGCCCTTCGCTGGACTTGCTCCAGTAGTGCCACATCCCTCTTGTACTGGGCAGCCCAGAACTGGATGCAGTACTCCAGATGTGGCCTCAGCAGGGCTGAGTAGAGGGGGAGGATCACCTCCCTCGACCTGCTGGCAACACTCTTCCTGATGCACCCCAGGACACCATTGGCCTTCTTGGCCACAAGGGCACATTGCTGCCTCATGCTTAACTTGGTGTCCACCAGCACTCCCAGGTCCTTCTCCGCAGAGCTGCTTTCCAGCAGTTCAGCCCCCAACCTGTACTGGCGCATGGGGTTATTCCTCCCTAGGTGCAGGACCCTGCACTTGCCTTTGTTGAACTTCATGAGGTTCCTCTCCGCCCACCTCTCCAGCCTGTCCAGGTCTCTCTGAATGGCAGCACAGCCCTCTGGGGTATCAGCCACTCCTCCCAGTTTTGTATCATTGGCAAACTCGCTGAGGGTGCACTCTGTCCCTTCATCCAGGTCACTGATGAAGAAGTTGAACAGAGCTGGACCCAGCACTGACCCCTGGGGGATACCGCTAGCTACAGGCCTCCAACTAGACTCTGTGCCACTGATCACAACTCTCTGAGCTCTGCCATCCAGCCAGTTCTCAATCCACCTCACTGTCCACTCATCTAAAAATGAGTAAGGATTTAAAAATGAATCTATATAACTCAATTAAGAACTAAACACCAAAGTACTATTTTAAAAGATAAATCAATACAAGTATTGTAACAATGAAAATATAAATCTAGTAGTGTTTTTCTTTAAACTTCTAAAAAAAGAGTGGCTGTAATAAGAGATAAGGCTTAGGAGTCTTCAACAAGACACCTGGGAAGGATGTTTTTGCAGTTTCTCTGATGCGTAAGTGAGGATGTTTACCTACTACACAAAGTGTAAGGATTAGTTAATGTTTGTAAAACACTGAGCACAAGAAGAATGCATTACTGGAGAGGAGCTAAAAGCCTTTACCACCCCTCTTTAGTACCACTCAGGGAAGCAAGAGTCAGGCAACCTCACTGGAACAGCAGCTGCCAAGCAACTACCTAGTACCCAAAAATCACATGAGAAGCAGCCACTGAGTGTATGCAATCACTGTCTACCGGCAATAATTTCAGGATTTGTAGGACCTACTGCATATGCACATATCAAATGCACAGAGGCTGCAAACACCCTCAGCACAAAGTCACTGAACATATTTGATCTGCAAATGCTAAGCAAGTCTGACAATATTCACAACACAGTGGATTTACTGTGTTCGTGCTAAGCATCTGCACAGAGATATGTTCAACAGCTCTGGTGTAAACCATCTCATATATCACATGGTGAATGGCTACTATGTTCATGCTTCAGTCCAAGAATTCATGACTCTCAGAGACAGAAGCACTAATCACATTCTCCCATGCTGCACAACGCAGCCACACCATGGGTTTGGTCATCCCCAAATTCAGATTAGGGCTGCATCTGCCCCCTTACATTTTACATCAAAAGAACTGTCTTAACACTTGGCCTACATTTTGCAAGTTCCAAAACGGATGTTTTTTTCTGAAGGATGTCATTCCAAGACCTCTCAATGCTATTATATACTGGGTAAATGTGACAGTACTCTAATCTCCACAGCCAGCTTCCAAACTATTGCTGTAACTGACCTTGAAGTATAATACCTTTAGGGTTTATTTCTCATTTCAGTTTTGGGGAATATCATGAGCACTAAGATTTTATCCAAATAAAGCAGGAATTATCCAGGACAAATTTGCACTTAATTCTCAAAAGGGAGCATGGAGAAATGTAGTAACTGTTTTCTGCTGGAAAAAGGAGTACAAGAGATTAAGGAGTCCATAATTTAATTCTACTGCAAAATACCAAAGACAAGTAGGAATAACCACAGATACAAAGGAGATCAAGCAATCTGAGGACAAGAAAACCATCACAGAAAACCAATGAAGATTAGAGATTAAAATTAAAAAAAAAAAAATCCACAAACCAATTCAATACTTTACTGATGGAACTTACACCACTTCCTCCACTAAAAGCTTTTCAGCTATAATTATGCCAAGAAAACAGCAGTTTTCCTAATTGTAGGTTAAAGGCAATACAAATATTTTTCTGGTAATTCCAAAATAGAGTCAAACTTGTTCTCGGTAACTCTTGAACACAAACACATATTTCTATCAAGTTCTTCAATATTTACACATCTTAATTTGGGGGCATTCAATCATATTCTTGAACAGCTTTGTAAATTAATTATCAGAATAAAAACTGCATTGATCAGTATTTGTATTAAGAGTTTGAAACTATCTGTCTAAATTTTCCTGTGTATTTTAACTCTCCAGTGGGGAAAAAAAAATACAATCCTAGACCTATTGTATCTTTTTCTAAATCATGCAGTAAAAAAAAATTTGTACTTTTCTTTCAGTATACTATTTTGAACTGCCTTTTCCCATTGCCTTCCTCACAGTCACATCTCACTACTACATTCTTAAATATGTAACCTTTATAATTATGGATAAATCATTAACTTCCTGCAGAGGTACCTCTTTCACATTTTCACAGCTTCAACCAAAAATGCTAATAACTTGCACACTAAAAAGCATGCTTCATATAAATAACACTGACAATCATTTATTCAAGAGTATAGTGATTGAAGGGGCATGGGGTTCATTATGTGGAATTTGACACTAAATGCAACACTATTCGAACATCTTTAAAGTACATGCCCAGGACACCTACGCTTTGATGGATGACAAATAGTTTATAAAAGCCTTACTGACCTGAGTCCCCCAAGCAACCAGTGTCACATCACTGCCTGTCTGCAGCACCTCAGCTTGAGACAGTGGAATGTTGTAGGGCTCCACAGGGACTTGTTCCACTGAATAAAAAAGAGAAAAATAAACATTAGATTCCTTTACTGTTCAGTAATATCCCAGAGAAATATATACCTAAAAAAAAATTAATACCATTTAAAACAATAGACCACAGTCAAATATTATCCTTTTTTCTAAAGATTTAGCTGTAATTAAAAATATTTTTATTATACTGTATAGAATCCATTCAATGCCATTTATTGTATCTAGTACAGTAAAAATATGTATATGTACAACTAGTACAGTAATAAGACTCACTGTTCCCCCAAGTCAAAAATATCAGCATCAGATCTGGAGATAGTCTCTGCTACACCTGATAAAAATCAATACTGCATCTAATTCTAATATGTATCAGACCCCTTCATACTTATAGGAAAAGGAAAAACAAACTTATCACTCACCTGATATCTGCCCAGAATGGTGCTCCACATTTATATGTCAAAATGATAGGAAAAACAGTTTTCAGAACCTACATAGAAACTACCTTCAGGAACCTCTGATTGTAACAACGTCAAGTGAATCAAAACATTTTGCTTTGAAAAAACATTTTTTATTCACCAAAAATATATTACCATTAGAGAAAGTAGACAAAAATTAAGCATCTTGTCTTCTCTAAAATGTTTAGGGTAGTTCCAGTCAATTTAGGATCCATTTAATAGTTTTCAGGTGGAAACATCTTAGGTCATTTGGGCTAGTTTTGAACCCATGCTCCAAAGCTGAAACACTATACATTGACTGTTTTAATGACTAAAGCACTGACAAAAGACATCCATATATCATATTTTAAAAGAAATATTTTATTTGGACTTAAAGGTAAACTTATTTATGAACCAGCAGATCAAATAATATTTTTACTAAAATAAAAAATTCCAATAGTAAGGAAAAAAAAACAACTTCCATAGCATTTTCTAAATACACAATATTGATTTATAGAACAGATACTCTAATTTTTTGTTAACATATTTCATAGTTCCAAAAATAATTATTCAGTTCCTGCGGAACCAAATTGCTTCTTGAAGGAATGATTAAGAACACTACTGAGTGATACCTGTGGGACAAGTCAAGCTTTTAGTATTTTACCTTTTTTAATACAGCAGATCCAATACAGATAGAAAGATCTGTTGTTTTTTTTCTTGGCTTACATATTATGAACATAATTCTAAATTTTCATAAATCAAATGGTGAATGATTTTCTAAATTACAGCAGACAAATTTTATTGCTAGTCATAATATACAAATACTGCACATTTCACAGAATCACAGAATGGTTGAGGGTGGAAGGGACCTCTGGAGGTCAGCTAGTCCAATCCCACTGCTTAAGCAGGGTCACCTAGAGTAGGTTGCCCAGGACTCTCTCCACACTGGTTTTGAATATCTCCAAGGATGGAGACTTCACAAGCTCTCTGGGCAACCTGCTCCAGTGTTTGACAACCCTCACAGTAAATCAGTTTTTTCTTATGTTTATGTCGGAGACACCTCATTTTACCTAAGGAGCACAGAGAAGAAACAGAAATTAAATCATTCTTACTCAAGACAGAACAGAAACTTTTCTTCAGTGTGATTCATAATTCAAGAACACATGCCCATCCAGTCAAGGAAAAAAAAAATTCAGTTTTAAAAACAAGGTGTTTTTTAAACACAGTACAAAATCAGATATCTTAACCAAGATTTTTTTTTTTAATGTATTGTTTTCAGTACCTTTCTGTAACAATTTCTTTGAATGACAAACGGCTAAAGGAAAAATGGGGTGAGGAAAAAAAGAAGGAAAGGCACAACCAGCATTTGTTCACATCATCATTAGCACACTGCACGTTACTGGCTGACAGTAAAGCAGACCAGGCTTGTCTAGATTTTGCACATAATAAAACCCTCAGGGAGAAGACAGGCAAGATATTGAAAGATAATGAAGCCAACAACTATAGTATTTGCATGGCATAACTGTTTTTTTCATGGGATCGCCATCCACATGAAGCCTGGAGAACAAGGACCTTATAAAGATACAACAGGCTCTTCAAGTGAAAACCTAGGCAGCTTATAAGAAGATTTAGAAGTGACAGTCAGATGCCACCAGTGGAAGAACTGGAAAGTGCATGTGAAATGAGCTCTTTCTCCACATAGTGGTTTTATACATTTACAGACATTAAATATAAGATACAATTACACAAATTAGTTGATTTCTTTTTACAGCTAAACCATTCTGCAACAAAACATCTGTTGGATGAGCTCATCTAGAATTCCCGACACTTTTAAATGCATGGTTCAGCTTACCAGAAAACTTTAAGGGAAGTCCAGATTTGACAGGATTTTTGCAAAGGCATTTAAATAAATTCCCCCCTTCCACTAGCAATGATGAAAAACAGCATTTGAAATTATTCTGTGCATTCTCTTCCATAATAATTAACCAAACCAGGACAAAGATGTTTATATACAAAGCAGCCTTTCATCTACTAATGAATGTATCAACAAAACATTGTAAAACAAACATTTCAAACACAGATTTCAAATAAAGCAATTAATAAAAAGTTGTAATTATCAAAGAAAAAAGGCATCACAAATTAAACTTAAAAGAGGCTGCACCATCTGTTGCTTTTTCTGAAAGAGCAGTCTGAACACTCAGAAGAAAACATATGTTTTTTCATCTTACCTGTCTTGTCTCTATAACAACCACTGATGCAAGTTGCATTTATTTCTACCCCAACGATGTCATATATAGTACAATTAAATGAAACTGAAAAGGTCAAAAAACACCAGACTAGGTTCTCCACAAGATGTCTAAACCTGATAATGTCAAGGTGACTCATCTTCTCCTTTGATTCATAATCATTATGTACTCTTGACACTGCACAGGCTGTTAACTACTTTTTAAAAACCAAAGCCTTGTCATTTTTTTCATACGGATATTTTCTAAACATCTCTGACATTTAGGGGGATGTCACCATGGCACTTTCAATAACAATAATCTCAGAAGTTTACCAGAGACCATTTTATCTTTTTATACAGAATATAAAAATTATATATATATATATATATATATATATATAGAGAGAGAGAGAGAGAGAGAGAGAGTGTGTGTATATATGTAAAACTATATAAATAGAAACACTAGACTTTTCCTCAGAAAGGCTTGCATCTCTTTGCTGCTTTCCAGTTTTATAAGGCAAGATAATATTTCCTTGGAGAGTAAATGGGTATACAAAAGTTTCCAATGACCACCACTGCACATGCTCAAAACACTGCGACAGAACAGTAGTGACCTCTAAAAGTAATCACACCTAAGTAGAACACAATCTACAAAAAGATTTGAAGTAAATGCTTTTTTAAATTCTGAATCCTTTATGAAATTCTTTACCTATAAGTCTGAAATAAATCAATTCAAGTACACTAGATACACTTCTGAAGAGATGATAATATATTCTAGATTTTGTATGTGTCTTTACACAAAAAGGTTGAGGCACATATATAAGGCAAGTAACCCAGAAATCTTCCTGAAAGCACTCAAGAGAAAAGCCAATTGCTTTTATCTGTCTCGGGAACCATGCAGCATTGCTCGATTGGCAAAGATCCAGTTTTGAAAGGAAAAGAGCTACCCCAGAGGAGAAAAACTATTTCCTTCTCCCTACACGTACAACCAAGATGCTCATGGCACTGCTGTAACTGTTCAAGCAAGTAACCAGAGAGCAAGAGTGAGCCCTCCAGAGAGCCCAGGCCCATTAAAGAACAGCAGGTCCTCAGCTAGACAAATTGGCAATAAGGGGCAGATTGGGCAAGAAAAGCCAGAAGCCTTCCCTGGTGCCTTGGCCACAGAGGCAGCACTGTAACTACTTCAGAGTAGGGGAAGAAGAAATAAGTAATTAATAGCAAGAAATATTCATATTGAGAAGTAT
This sequence comes from Apteryx mantelli, assembly GCF_036417845.1. Taxonomy (NCBI): domain Eukaryota; kingdom Metazoa; phylum Chordata; class Aves; order Apterygiformes; family Apterygidae; genus Apteryx; species Apteryx mantelli. The sequence goes on from NC_089980.1 coordinate 102,088,662, forward strand.
ATTTCTTTTTCCTTCCAGTTCCTCCAGTTCCTTCCAGTCACCCAGACTGAAGAAAAAAGAAATGGAAGGATACAGAAATTCCTACAACAGCCATTTTACAAAATGGGTTCTGAAACTTTCTCCAAGTGATTTACAATTTCAGACCAAAACTTACTTAAACCTTAGGACCACGTTCCACACTCAGCTGCTGGTACTGCCGCTTCTCAGATGCGGGAAACATCAAGATGAAGTGTCTGCATTTGGCCATAAAAGCGCACACTTTTCTTGAACTAGCCATGTTTATAGCCTTCAGATCTAGCTTCTGCTTTACGGATTTTTAATACATTTAAATATAAATATATTAATATATGTGTGTAATGAATAAGTAATGGTTATTAAGTTATTAAAATACTATTAAAGATTATATTTATTATATATATAAATAATTCAGATATAATTTACTTATATTTTTATTTATATACATATACACATGTATATATAGGCATTTTTCAGATTAGTTGCACATCAGAGCTAATGCTGACTACATTACCAACTGTATTTCATTCACACAAAACACTCAGTTTGTGTTCTGCAGTTTTTTAAACTTACTATTAATAGAAACTCAGGTGAAATTTAAGATCTTAGCTTTAATTCCCTTCTCAAGTTCACTCCTTCTATTTTGTGTTACTAGGGCTCTCGAATGGCTATGGTGGAAGCTGGAAAAACTGGAAAATGTTTTCAAGACACCCCGGCAAGCTGTGCTTCACTTTGGATGTTGCCGTTTCTCCTCAGGTCATCACAACATGGATGCGGTGACCTTCAGGCAATGCTGCCGTGACATCCAGCCCTCTCCTGGGAATGACTAAGTATGGTGAAGACTCAAGGCCTGATTTTACTCTTGTATTCTCTGTGGGCAAAGGCTTGTTTGGATAGCAAATATTGACACAGAAATGAATGTTCATTTAATAAACATATTTAGTTTTACCTCATGTCTGAACAAACACACAACATTTTTGAACAAACCCATATTCATTTGGGAAGACATCCACCTTATTTCATTATTCCAAAAAAATATTTTAAAGCATCTTTGAAGTTAAGCAATCGCAATATCCATGTGGATAGTCACACTGAAATATTCTGCATTACAACTCTATTTCACCTTAGAGACTAGCCTTATGTCTCAAAAAACTTGAGTATTAATTTTTTAAACAGTATGTACTATTATGAAAAGCTACCCTTGAATCTTGAAAAAGCCTGCCCTGTAATCAACAAATCTGCAACTGCATGTTACAACTGGCATTGGAAATAACATTTGAGCGCGACTGGTAGGCCTTTTCAGCTCCTTAGATAAAGTATGCAGCAGACGCAGAATCACAAGTTCTGGTCCACACAAGAGCTTCTACAAGACAACACTGACCTGGCATGCTGCTTAGCATTCCCAAAAAGCAACTTCAAGTTTTACGTCCTACCTAAGCTAAATATATATTCTTATCTTCCATCACTTGCATGCAACAGTGAATTTTAATGAAATTGGCAACACTTGGGGGCAGAAGCAAAGGGGCAGAAAAGATTTTACAAACCATTAGTAGCTACTACCCACATGAAAAATGAGATGATCTTGTGTTTTAAAGACTAGCCCATTTACTGCTTATTTTCAGCTGAACTTTCAAAGATATTAACATCTCTGAACAAAATATCATGGATAACTGTTTACAGGTCCCATAGGGAGACAGAAAATTCCATTAAAGTAGAATGATGGAGCTCAAATACCTATATTCATTTTACAAGTAGAAAAACTACCTTCCGTTACTCTCATTCAGGCTTTGATTTTTCTAATGCCATCTCTAGGCACCCACTGTAACATCAAGCATGAAGTTCTCTGCAAAAAGGATGTCTGTTCACAGGAAATTTGAATTAAGAATTTTATGTTTGGTGCCAACATAATTTCATTATTCAATGAAAATGAAGAAAATGAATTTTTGTCTGGATTTGATAGCTTCTAGTCACCAGAACAATGAAGTCCCAATCCTGGTTGGTGTTTATACCATACTATACTATATCTACACCTTTCTTTCTCTTAAAAAAAGGCACCAGTATCAAACTGGAAATTTCCTGTAGAAGTAAATAATGTTTTTTTTTTAAAAAAAAAGTTGTGTCTTACTGCTGCCTCTGGATATATACCAATATATATAATATTAATGATGGTTTTACAAGAAATCCTGACCAGGGCCAGCAGCAAAGCAAGGAACACTGAGAGGTTAATTTTCTATGAACTGCACAAGAACAACCACCATTTTCCTCTGGTTCATGTTGACCCAGCCCCCAAGGCACAATTAAACGGCTAGGAAGATGGACTAATAGTACCAGAGGGAGAGGTTTTCAAAGGAAATGAAAGGAACGTCAAAAACCATTGCCCACAATAAAATAATCCCACTTTGTATTTTACAAATAAGGAAGTCCAATGCAAATTGTCTCAAAATGGAAAGAATAGAAGAAATTACTGTCACAATTGTCCCTGCCAAATGTTGGCACAAATGTACTAAATTTCAGCCTAAATCACTAAACTGATGTTCTTAGAAATTTTCAGACAAAAATATAATGCCTGTGAAAAGAAGGCCAACAGAATATGTGGGAAAATCACTATCTTTCAGAAGCTACTAAGATTATCTTGCAGCAACACCATGGTTGGTTATTGACTAAAATATAAAACCACAGTAACCACTATTTCAGCATGTCTTCACTCAGTTTTTCAATTACAGGGTTGAAATTTGTTCACTAGAAGATCTAGTTAATTGTTTTATTGGTCATTCCTCCATACACAAAAACCTCACTATATTCTCATTAGCTCTGGAATGTTTTTGATGTGCAGTCATTCATTCTGTTATGAAAGCAAACATGCTATTAACTTTACAGTTTTTGTGACTTGTAAATACTGAAAAAGATGAAGGAAAGGGTTGTTTTAAAGACAACACAGGAATTTAACTTTTCTCATTTTTGTTTAACAGGATTCTTTTATAAGATTCAACTTCATTTTCTAAGTCATTTCATCTAAATGAAGTCTCAAAGGCCTTTATCACTAAATTTCAATAACAATATTAGTTCTCTAAACACCATGATCTTAGAGAATGTGAGACTCCTTAGGCAAAAAGATCAAATCACACTAAAAATAGTCTCACTTTTAGAAATGTATTGCTATCTGGAATTCTGGGTCTTTTTGAAAACATAAGAAATAAGCACTTTTCCTGGTAAGCATTCTATTTGTTCCTGAGTTGTTCTGATAATTTTTGGTAGCTTTAAAGTCTACTTTTTAAAAATCTTTGCCATGTTGTTCTTTGGATCTCTTCTCTGGGAAGAGGATAAATTTGCTAACAAAATGAGTGCACTCATGAAAATGTGCTGGTAAAACTCCAAAATAAAACATGAACAACATTTTGTCCTTAGCTTAACTTCAGTCCACACACAGAGAGCCAACTTACAAATGCGACTGACAAATTTAAGCACAGTTGATATATAAAGCTATGTTACACAGAAATACTGAAGGGATGCAAAGGCCTGAATTCTATTTTGTCAGTTGCTCATCTAATCACCTTGCATATCTCCACATGTGAAATTTTTTATTCACTGTCTGTTCTCAGTCCAGTGTCAATAGCCCAGAGAAGACAAGTTAACTGTTACAATGAAGACAAGTGACAACAGATTACTCTGTTAAGTGTTATACATAATGATGGCTGCTAAAACTACTTTGAATCAAAAAGTTCACAATGACTAAAACTAATGTTAGCAAGTAATGTCAATCACACGTTCTCCCAGATAAGATTATAATTTAAGGGGCAGATTTTCAGAATTTTAGAAATGAAACAGTTCAAAGACATTTTAACTTTGTGGTAACAATGATGTTTAGCTCTTCTGGAAAAACAGAAACAAAAGTGGCAACTTATTCTAATACCTAGAATTATCAACACGAAAACGGTTTAACTTGTGTCAAATTTAAATTGTCTTGTCCCAAGTAAAAAAAGTCTCCAAACAACTCCGTAACTTCAGCATCCTAACAAAAGCAAGTTTATCCTTGGATGATTCAAGGTTTAATCCTTCAAGCCATTAAATGCCCACTTTTCTGTACAGTCTAAGTATTTCTCAAACTTAAATAGTCATGACCTGTCATTTGTACACATTGCCACAGCACTGTTGGATATGGGGTAATGTCTTTTAGCTCTATTCCTCCTGTTTTTTTAACCCATAACTGTACAAAACACTCCAGTTCCAGAGTTAACTAGGCATCAGTCAGGCTGTAAATGTTCACCTATCTTTGCATCCAAATTTATAAATCTTACCCAGTTTTCACAATTCCTCTAAGAACACAGCCACCAAACAATTAAAATAGAGACAAAAAAGTACATCTCAAGACTTCTGCTACACTATCAATTTAGCTATGACTACATAAATACATGTGCATAAAATAAACAGTGTTTTATTGGAAAATACAGCACATAAATCTTTTTACCTGCAGCTCGGTAAAGTATTTTAGGTTCAAAGAATATGCATGGATTCTTGTCCTCTATGCACGATAGCAGCAATCCTTTGGCCTGAACAGGACTTCTTGGAATAACAATCTGTAAAAATATTTTTAAACAGTTTAGTTAAAATGTAGTTCTGCTACAAGCTTTATTAATTAGCATTGCAGTGAACATAAAATATGAGTAATTCTTTGCCTTCAATAAAATTATGTAGAGATTGAGCAGTCATTAGATACAAAGTGCATTAACATCAATGTTACATTACTAAGATGCACTCCAAGTTTTGAATGTTTATTTTGTTCATTAATGAAGCTTGAATAGTTCCCCTCTGTACCATGATTTAAATATTTAATGGATTCCCCTCAGGTCAGGTAGAATTCACAGGTTTCCATAACATTTTGAGGTAGACTGAAGATAAGAAAGCCTATCAACTTCAAAAACTATTAAAGCATTACTTCAGTAAAACAGATGGATGACAGATAAAATTTTCAGCTGAGCAATCCTGAGTTGTTTGGGTAAAGATTCAAAGTGCGGCCTGGAAGGTCTTCAAAGTTAGTGCAGGAAAGTGAAAACTGAAAAAGGAAATAGTTATTTAGAGTTGACTTCCTTTACTTACGGCAGAAGCCTGGAATTTCTTGGTTTTGGAGGTCCAAAACTACTTGAAATTATTATCAAACAGGGAAAACGGTCGGCAAGGGCTCCAGATGTCATTTAGATACTTGGAACAAGCCCAAGGAAAAAAATAGGATTGCTTTGCCAACAGAATAGGTAATTATGGATGATCTAGATGTAGTCCCAAACCAAACTTACCTAAGTTTTCAGCAAAGAGTGTTGATTACGATAATGAACAGAAAGTTACCAAATTCTCACAGCCTAAATGAAAACAAAACCCTAAAGAGCTCAGTTCCTTCAGATCAGAGGAGCCAGTTAATTTGCACCCCAGAGATCACAAAGAGCTACCACATGCAATGTCAAAAGTCTACTTAATAGCTATCAAATTAGACGTGGTACCATCCGACCAAAGCCATTAGTTGTAGTGCCTATTAAAAAAAATCCAGGTCTGTTAAAAAAAATCCAGGTTTGGATGGGTCCAACTACAGGCCCATTAACTACCTCCAGTAGTTTGCAAGGCTTTAAAATACTTTTTGAGAGTAATATTTATCGATATAAAAGTAAAAGGAAAGTGCCAGAACACAACCTGACTTAATCAGCTATCTATAATGCCAAATTAATTTGATAACTGATTTTTCTAAACAAGGGAGATCTAATCTATTTAAACTTTAACAAAGCATTTAATAACTGACATAGGAAATCATCAGACTGAATGATGTTGCTTGTGTAGCTCCTTAGCACTGTTTTTAGGACAGACTATTTACTTTAGTCATTTATGATATTTAAGTCAGAATGTGGAGTGTATAGCATGTAATGTACAAGAGAGTCACCACCAATACAGAGGTTGATACCAAGGAGAAAGACCTAAATCACATGATTTGACAAAAGCAAAAGGAAACTGAACAATACATAGTGAAAAGTCACACATATAGGGACTATTTTTTTCCTATAAATTCAGAGCTCAGCAGTAGAAATTCAGACAAAGATCGGAATCTAGTATCTGCTCAAAGGATGGCTAGGACCCTATGTAGTACAACCATAAAAAAGCATAATAGAGACAAGGAAGTATTAATGCTATTGCAAAAATTACTGCTAGAAACTCAGCTGGAATACTTCATGACTATATCATTTGTTTTCAAAGAAAATGAAGGGAAACAGGTACCAAAAGAGCTTCAAAAAGTATTTAACCTATCTTCAGTAGTTTAGTTTGTTTAGTCTAACAAAGCAAAGACCAAAGGGAAAACAGTAGTTCTCCTAGTACATGAAAGATAAGAAGATAAAGGACAGATAAGTTAAAGATACAAGTTAGTCATGAACAAATTTAAGCCGGCAATAAAAAGAAAGTTTCTAGTTGCTATGGCAAAAATTCTGGAGCAATCTCTCAATGGAATACAGGGAGTCAACAAGATAATTTTAGGAGAGAGTTTGATCCATTAAAATGCTTATAAGAGCAAACAAAAGATACAGTGATCCAATGTCCTTGCCATTCCAGCAAGTTTTGTCTTAAGCACTAATACAGTTCCTCCTCTGAATAGCTGGTGTTGTGCAAATGCTGTGTTGCCTGGAAAATTTAAACCTCATCTTTCACCTACGGAAAAACAGTATAACAACCTGAAGTCAGGAATCAACTGCATAGGTTCATAAGAAAGCAGTTTTGAAAACTGTCCTCCCCAAAGATACATCCTACCCTCCCCAGTTTGAAACACATGGCCTTTTTTCCCCCCATAATTTGAGCACAATATGCACAGATATGGGACTTCAGCACAGGCATCTGAATCACAGCTTCATTTGGATACCTGGATACATATACATCAAAGATTGGGTACATATGAAAAACGGCCTGCAAATTTGAAGATAAAGCCTTCGCTGAATTAACATTAACATATCACACCACTAGCACATATCTATGAAAGAGATAGGTTTCAACTTTGGTAAAGAAGCAGTAACTGTTTTAAACAGTATTTAACTGCATTAATGAAGATCCTTGCAAAAATTAAAGGAGTATGTTGCTTTTAAAGATGCAATATTCAAAAGATATGGAGTCTAAAATATTTCTCTGTACTTCAAGAATATTAGTGCATTGATCCATCAGTTCAACAGAATTCAACATCCACTTTGAGACACAGCTATTAGTGGTAGCAAGATGTTTTAGCACTTTAGCCAAGAAACTTGTTCTCTGGGTTCCTTCAAGCCCTCAGCAACTCACTCTTCCCCTCCTTCCCTATGGCTCCTTTTACACCCCACTGCAGACAGGATTTCCAGAGTAGCACCAGCAAGCCACACACCAGCATGTTTGTCTCCTGTTCATGCACCCCTCATCTCATCTCATCCTTGAGAGAGCTCTGATTTACAGTATATGATGCCGACCTGGAAGGGTATTTTCAATCCATACATCTATACTGAAAGAAGAAACAAATATCAAAAAGAGAAAAAAAGCAAACAATGAGAGAAAAAGAAATGAAATTATTTGATAAAATAAAATTCTGACTTCCTAACTTATTCAGGGGACTAAGTACAGTAATACTGGATTGCACTAGATTAGAAAGGAAATTTTATTCACCAGAGTGGACCACAAAAATCTCAGCATTTTGTTCAGTAAAAAGATTTAAGAGACCCACAAAATCAACTTATATTAGCTCTGTCATCAGTATCTCACTGAACACTAGAAGTTAAGTTGTTCTTCTATATCACAGTTTTTAAACAAGCTCAAGAAACCATCTGATTCAACTACATTGTAGAAGACTTTGTAGTTTACATTTGCCTATATAGGGAAATATTTTTCAAGTTCAGTATAAAAACACTTCAAAGACGATATTCTTGAGTGAACTAACATTATTTCGAGTGCTCTGCATTGTGCTTTTTAAACAATTTTCTTTCCCCACTTCCCTGTCTACAATTAGTAGATGGTCAATTTAGTAGTCATTTTCTGAACAAAGCTTTCTTTGTAATGGTTCACTTGATTTAAAACCTGTTTTTAAGTTTTCCAGTTCTGCACTGACAAATTTTCCTCGCAACACATACAGCTGTTGCTTTTTCCTAGCAGCAGCAACTAAAGTCAGAATCAAATCTTTGTTGCAGTTACAAAATAAGACTCTAAAGTACCCAAATCCCCTTAAGAATTTCTACTGAAAGTGCCTTCAGAGAAACTGTATATGTTTCAGTTCTGAATTACTTTCATGTCAAAAGTTGATTGGATATTATCAGATATTCAAGAAATACTGTGCAATGAAACAACACCCAAAGATAAAAAATGCATTCTGTTTCTCAAATACCATGGAATAAAATGTGAATAACATGCAATAAAATGTTAATAGTAAGATTTTGATCTGGTACTTCTGGTTTGTGTATGTTTCTGGATGTCTTTTGTTTGCTCATTTTTTTAAGTAAAGAGAAACAAGCAGGAGAAAGGACTACAGACTCCCTGTAAAAGAGTAACATCCAAAGTTTTGAAAACACCAAAATCACATATAGACAGTATTTTAACACTAGATAAACAATGAACACCTGTCTCCAGCACACAAATACCATTTTTGCTTCAAAGTCATTCAGATTAATCAACCTATGAGTCATTTCCTCAGTGGACTGGATGCCAGTTAATCCAAAAGTAGAAGTCCATAGACAAAAATTTACTCAGGAAAAATGGAGAGCTGGCAAAGAGGACGCTCTTAGAACAGATGTATTGATCTGAGATGACCAGGTCCCTCCCCCACCCCTCCACCAAGAAGTCAGTGTAAAAGCTAGGATCCAACTTTCAAGGGATACCACTTTATCCTGCAGAAAGCTTGTCTCAAGTTACCATTCACATAAATTAATTTGACAATGTTCTTAGGAAGACAGAAGCAAAAAAAAAAGTATCAATTATTATATATACTATATACTATACTATATACTATACTGGACACAGAACAAAAGTAAAATGTATGCTTTTTCAAGCATAAAGCACACAAATATGAAATGTGCTAACTAGACAGGTTCAGATTACTTCAATGATGACTATAAATTCTTAAACTCTTGACACAGTTTAAGTTTTATATATTGAAAGCTAAACGGTTTTCAATTAACACGTTTGATGCAAATCTTTTGTTGTGTACTTCACTACTATATTAGTCTTAATACAGCTTATGATTTGAAACTTAAGTCTCCTCTCCTTCACTTCTAAGCCTCCTTTCTCTGCCTGCACCCAGATTCATCATTAGTCAGGTACAATCAAAATGAACCTTAGCAAAATAAAGTAAGAGTCACTTTACCTTTATTCCTGGACAGTGAGCAAAAAAAGCTTCCGGACTTTGAGAGTGATACAGTGCACCATGGCCCACACAACCCCAGGGGGCTCTGATGGTAAGATTGCCACAGTTGAACAAATCTCCAGAGCGGTAACGATATTTTGCTGCTTCGTTAACAATCTGGAAAAAAAGATTAAGCCTTTCATATACTATAGTAACATTCAGTCCATTAACTTTAACTATGTATCAACCTCTATAATGCATGAGATATATTTACACCATCTACTTCATGCATGTCAGTCAGAGGACCAAATTAGAAGCAAAAGAAGCCTGTGAAGTCAGTGGAGGAGCAAGCATTTTCTAAGAGAAATGAGGCACCAATTCAGAGTACTCAAGTTAGATGCCTCAAGAGTGGCCATACAGCCCAGTAGTTTTCCCATAAAAGTCACCATACTGTCCACTAACCCAGTTCAAAGATTAATTTTATCAAATGGCCACACAACAGGCTGCAACAGCATAAAGAAGTGAGACACGGTGTTGGAAAGGCACAGCTGCAGAATTTAAGGCTGCTTAAGTCAATATGGCCACAAAACCAAAAATAAAAACAAACATGTGCTTCAAACCCACCTTTAATTTGCATTAATTATTCATCCCTTAACCTGGCCCCTGTACCTTCCTGTTTACTTAAAGTATGCATAAATATTAGTAATATGGCTGTGGATATATTTGCTAAAATAGCAGATAAAAAACAAGTATTAATACTATCAGAAGAGTCACTGAAACTGTCATAAGATTCCTTTTTACTTTATTTACTAGTACTAACCTGATCAAATGCTGGAAAAATGTAATCTGCAAACTGAATTTCTGCAATGGCAGTAGCACCTGCAACAGCAACTCCAATCCCAAAACCAACAATTCCTTGCTCACACAAGGGAGTGTTGAAAACTCTGTCTTTACCTACAAAAGAAGAAAAAAATTCTTTAACATACCAGCAATAAGTGGAAAACACTACCTTTAGGCACAGATATATTCAAGTTACAAACGAGTCATCTGCAGTAAAGCATATGGCCCTTTAGATGGGCTTTTTATGTCTAGCAACCATAAGTATCACAGGTAATGATTCTTTCACTCTAATTTGTAACAGCTCAGAGGAAGACAAGGACAAACAAATGCAAGAAGAGTTTATGTAACTTACAACGTTCTTATTAACACTTCAGAGAAAACAATTTGTTCTGATATGCATATAGATAAGCATGCAAACCCATGCTTATATGGGAGGAGTATGGAATACCTACATGCTTTAAAAAAAAAGCTTACAATAGAGAAGTATTGTTAATTTTTTTTTTTCTTTCTTCAGACAGTCAAAATGAACTGTCCACAATAAATGCAGGTTGATTGACCAAGGCCTCTGGATGAAAGCATACTGTCACTCAACATAAGCAGTGCCCAGTGCAACATGCTTGAGACTGCACTTACCAAAGCATTTGGTTTGTCTCCAAAGCAAGAGAAGGAAGCTGTTCCTGCTGTTGGAGGCACAAGACTGGAAATCAAATATTCTGTTTTCTACATCTAACTTTCACCATGAGAGTGCAAAGAAGTCATTTTAACCCTGACATATTTCTGTGCCATTTTCATGTTCTAAATATGCATCAGTCTAAAAGATGACTGAAGACAGAATTCTTCAATGCACGCAATTAAAAACAAAAAAAGAAGGTGTTTAAACACTACTACAATTTATTCTATAAGATATAGTTACATTATTTGCCAGCAGTACCCTACTGCCTCAGCAGATCAACATGAGACTTAGCAATGCTACTAAATTTTCCTTTTTCAGCACCGAGAAAAAAGATAGTAGGTTTCCATAGGCATTTATTACTATTATGTAGGAATATGCCAAGACTTCAAACTGGATGGAAAAAAGTGAGCATGCTGCACACAGTGGCTATGCAACAAGCTAATAACTAAGCAATAACCAAATAAATAACAAACAAATTAATAATAAGGAAAATCATTACAACAAAAACTCCTAATTTCAATAGTTGAAAGTTGATAAAGTGAAGAAAGGAAAGATAGCAAAAGATTTTAGAAAGGGATGGTCAGAACTGAACTGTTATCCACAGCTGTATTTATGTCACTGCTTGGACAGTGTGCATGTGCTTTACTTGGTCTTCTGATTTTCAAACTTCAAGGGTTACTTTGTTTGGGGGCTTTTTTTGGACAAATCAGGAATTAGTTTTTGGCTCTCCCTCTACTTCCTCCCTTTTCCTCCCAGCAGGAATGTGACTAAGACACTACACATTCAATGCAGGGTTAAATAAATATAATCCATTCAATGATATTAAAGTTTTGGTATTGTCAGTGAGGCTACCCAAGCCATCACAACTCTGAAGGGTTATCACAACCGCAGCATACGCCACAATTTCGCACACAACATAGAGGAAATGTTTTCAAACAGCTTAAAGATTTGGGGTGGAGGAAGGCACCATTTTCTCAACTTCGTCATTCTGAACTTCCACATCTTCTACTCATTTCTCATAAATCACTGTTTCAAACATAAATCATAGCAACCTTGAGTACTTTTAAGACACATGTACACTTGGCTGCTTCTTGTTTAGAAATTAATTTTCAAGGAAATTTTAGCTTTCCTTTCTTCTGCCATTGCCATTGGAGATAAGAGCGTTACCATAGGTAGCTCAATAAGTAAAACTGAATTCCAGATTAACAAAATTATTGCCTAGCTCTTGAAAGAAGTTATTTTGTCATTCAGATGTCCAGCAGACGTGCGGTATGACTCTGATCAACTCTGAATCACAGAGTATCTTGCAGGTCAGAGAACATTTTACAAGTAGAAAAAGCAACTAGCTCTTGTTCCCAAGATAATACATGAGCAGGTTGATCAAAGTGATTTCTAGGTGTGGGTCATCTGTACTTTGCTTCACATCTCCTGGGAGGAGGGAGAAAAAAAAATAAAAAATAAACACTAATAATTTCTGTAGGTACTGTGGTTGAAAGCAGCCTATAATTCAACAGACTTAAAATGACACCTGAAGTCAGAATGACAGTAAGTTAGTAATACTACCATTTAGTGTTGCTAGGTTTTTTTGTTTCGTTTTGTTTTTACTAGAGCGCCTAGGCAATGCTACTAGCTGGTATATTTCTATTCCTCCTGTGTTAGTACTACCAATTTGCCTGGCACTGTATCTGTGTATACACAGACCCAGCCCTGAAAGCCTTACTTTCTAAATAACGGAAAAAGACAACAGAATGCTGTGAGAAATCTGGAATTAGGCAAGATCTTCATTAGAAGACCTAATTTGTTTTTTATTTTCTCCATAAATTACACTCACTTCTGACAGACATCAATCATTCCTCAGCTTTACTGCTGAGAATTCTAATAAAAAGTGTTTCAAAAATGCATCAAAAAGCAATTACTTCTTCCCATAAGAGCTGACAAAAGGGAGAGGATTTCAATCACATGAGGACTATTCCTGTTCCACAGAGAAAGCAGCACATTGGCTTTCTGGACTATTTCATCCCATTTCTGCAGAACTCTAGATCAATAAATAAGTCCATAGGATGGAGAAGGAAAACAACACCAGAGAAATATGAAGAAAAGAACTGAGGAGAACACAAGATTATTTTTGAAACTAGAGACTGTACATTATTTACGTAAACTGTTCTCATTCCTCGAAGATGGCGTAACCTTGGTTGCCTGAGGGCCTACTCAGAGGCATGCCAGCCTCTGCTTCACTAACCATGCAGGTCTCCAAGTTGAACAGGCCTTGGCTGCAGACACCAGCGCCAACTCTAGCTGCCTTAACCAGACAAACACGGATTGAGCATCTGTGCTCCTGCTCCTCAGCACCCAGTATAATCCAACGACTAGGCAGCTTCCTTTAACCAAAATACTTTTTATCAAGGCATTTCTGGAGAAAGGAACATACCCAGCCTAGGCCCACGTGTATCAGTCCCACGTCTCACCACCCTCTGGGAGTCTGGGGAAGCCCTGTTTCAGACACAACCGAAAAGCTGGCTATACCATATCCATCTGCAGCACTGTAAACAACTGACAAACATCTCCCCCTCTTGTTTTAATCTAGACTGCCTTGAAACAGGCATCTTATTTCCATTCTCTTTCACTGAAATTTCACTAAATTTTTAATTAAAAACAACTCATATTTTAATAGACTGAAAATATATTAATGTTCCCAAGACATATTATGCTTTCTTACTTCTTAGAAGTCTACTGGCAGATCAGTCTATTTCACCTCATTTGCTTACTTGAACTTTTGATCATATACAGGTAATCGTAAATCTCCAAAATACTTTCTTAATAATTTTCAGAGGTGCCTGAAAGTCAAGTATGTTAGGAAGCACAGTTTAGTAAGTAGTTGAGGGGTGGGAAGGACATTGGATTTTAACTTCTTACGGTTTGCCTGGAGTGCGCTATTCTACTTGGTTAAGGTTCCTCCCTCTCAGACATTGCTTAGATTGCCAAAATTGAATTTATGAAGCCAAGTCATGAATGCAGTACAGATATCATAAGAATAAAACAGGCCGGCAAAGATCACAATCACATATGGAAAGGATCTAAGATGTTCCCGTATCAGCTAAAAAAAGTAGAACAATAATAAGCAGGAAGAGTTACCCTCAATGTATGAACAAAACAGTTATTTGACTGTGATAACAAAGCAATAGTGTGTAGTGGGATAACACAAGTGAAGTGTCAGTATAGAAAGGCATAACTTGTTATACAGAATAAAAAGGATGCCAGGTAGATGCTTCAAAAGAACCATGATCTGCAAACATGAAAAACAAAACCAGAAAATACAAAAACAGATAATAGGAACAGGATATTTTGTAGCAAACAACTGGTAATCAGAATGCAGATTATAGACATAATCAGAAAAGAAAACACTGCAAAAAATAAGTTATAGAAGAGACTGAAACAAAAACATCAGTTAAATTCAGAAAAAAATCTAAAAATATATATTGAAACCAAAATAGTCAATCATCATTCTCTCTTCCTCCACATAAACTTCTATTACATTTTAACACACACTAACACTGAAATGCAAATGTAAGTCTGGTTTAAAACTCTACCACATAAACTATATAAAAAACAGAATAATGTCTGAACAGAATAAAAACAAAACAAAGACTGTTGAGAAGGACTCAGAAGGAAAAAGTCAGATCATACTAGGCTCACCTAATCTTATTCTTTGTTAACAGATTTTTTTCAGAGTAAGCTGAAATAGCATTATATACTGGTTCGATAAATAAGTTTATTTCACCCTCATACTGAAATGTATTTGAACTACTCTGTAAAATGAGTTTCAACTAATAATCTATGAAAAACTTTTTAATTGTTTAATATCAATTTGGGGTAGGTGCATGAACTTAAAAGCATTTTGGATCCATCACACAAATATTGCTCTGTATGATTTGAAATATAAAAGACACCCTAATAAAACATCCAAAATACTATTGAGATATTAAATTAGAGACAGCATGGTGCTATCAAAAGAGTATGATAAAATAAATGAAGTGAAAATCAGTAAAAGCAAACATGAAATACGTGACAGTTATAACACGAACAACTTGATGGACCTAATTTAAACTTTCAGAACTAAACGCATAAGCTTGAAGTGCTATAGCTTGAAATTGTAAAGACAATTACCCTGAGACAAAGAAAGAAAGATCCAGCTAATACTCACTGAACAAGACTCCTATTATTCAGGGAGACTTCTGAATTCACATGCAGAACAATGATACTGATCCTTTCTTACAAGCCTAACTTAAAGCACAACTATTTATTGAACAGCAGGGAAAAACTATAGCCTTGGATAGAATTTCAAGAAGTGTTTTTTGTTGTTGTTAATAAAATGTGACCTTTTAAGACAAGAAGTTATAAATATGATTAGAATAAAACAAATTTATTAATTTCCCTGAACACTGAAAATTGTACAGTATGGCTTTAACCACCCATTTTTATTTATACAATATGGAAATTGTTAACAAAACTAATACCAACTATTTAAATTAACACTGAAAATTTAAAGCTATTAAGCCCATGGATTTTCATGTGTTTTCAAACTGTGAAAAGGAAGCCAATGTTGATAAACAGCAAGTCATTAAGATCTTCCTTTGCAAGCCGTTCACTCAACTGAAATCTAACTCAAGCAGACTAATAACCAGAGATACTTTGTCTCCTCATATTTCATTTCCATATCAATGAAGAAACATTTCCTAAAATGTACCCTTGCGTCAACCAAGCAGCTCAAAGCAAATGGACACAAATTTCACACACTTTTTGCTACAGGTGAAAGCAGTATCTCTACATTATCTGAAACCATGTACGTCAGCCTCTGAAGAAAGACATTACACTGTTACCCGTTTCAATTAATCTGCCGAGCTTAATAAACATCTCTCGCTTCAGCCATCTCAACAGGTTGGTGCCCTTTTCCCCATCAGTGAGGGAAAAAGCATGACAAACAGGGCTATGTGAAAAATGGATGATTCTTCTCATCTCTCCATCCCAGGAACTAGGAGGATTAGGTGCATGTTAAGCAAGGGAATAAATAGACTGGAAGGATCAGCTAAAAAAGTAAATCTGACAAGATTAAAAACTTTGAGGAAAGAAACAGTAGCTGGTTAAAAGCAATTTTTAACCCATTCTTGCATCTTCCCCTGAATGCTTACATTTGTATAAAACAGGATTGATCTTTGTGATTTTTCAAAACATCAAGTTAAATAATACACACAGAACCCCACAAATGGTCAAATTACCACTGACCCTCTGCCTAAGGGGCAACAACTTTAAGACAGTCTTACTGTCACGTTCTTGTCCTCCAAGAATGAGAAGTTTCATAGCAACCTAACAGAACACATGTTTATAGACATATGCAGATGATTATTGTGCATTAATGCTTTGGCCTGCTTCATCTTTATTTGTTCCAAGAAGTCAGGAAAAAAGTATTTCAGCTTTCAGTATCTTCAGTAAAACATGTTCCTGTCTTAATTTAATTTCAAAAATGTGATATTCAAAAGATATAAAACCTTCTATATACTAGCACATCATCCAGGGCTCCACTTCCAATCAATCTCACATTGCTCCCTAAGAGCCTACCTTGAAAGATTTGAGTGGACTAAGGGGGAGCACTGTTGATTTAGTCAAGTTTTTTTTTTCTTCTAAGACACTTTTACATCACTTTTGTCAAAAAGGAGTCTTAAAGAAAGAATGGCAGTATTGACTTTTGCTAATAATTAAATTCTTAATATATCCAAGCAGCATTCTATTTGCCCAGTAATCTCATTAATTTTCATTAAAAAAATACATGAGAAGTCAAGAGGAGGAGTCCAACAAGCTCAATATTCTGTCTTTGACAGCACCAGTCATGGATGCGCTTGCAAAAACAAAGGTCCAAAAAGAAAAGGAAGTCCTAGCAGGTTAGTTTCTCTGCTATTCACTGGAGGAGGACTTTGTGTAGAAAATTCAAATAGAAATGATTGAGTTCTGCTTTTAAAGAACTGTTCTACTGCTAGAATATCTAGGATTCTTCACAGATGTGCCCCTACTAATTCTATTTTAATAAAATTTATAACAATCTATGCAAAAATCAGACTTTTCAGATCCCACAATCCCTTTTAAGGGGGCAGTAGGGGTTACGATTGGTGTCACTTAGTATCAGAGGAATGGAAGCTAGCAAGTGATAGGGCAGATACCACAGCAAGTAGTTTAGTAAATTCAAAGTCCGTTCTTTTAGAACTCCTAACATGAAACAGTTCTAGTAAATTGTTATTAATTTTACCAATCTGTGCTAACACTTCTTCTATTGAAATCCCACTGAGATCTTCAGCTTCAAAATGACTGTGCAATGGACACTATTCCCCTGTAGTAAACACCAGGAAAAACATATTAGCTTTCCAGCCAAAAGTGCAAATTTAAAATCTACTTGTCCAAAGCAGAGCTTAAGTTTCACATAGGCAAAGACGGTTTACCTCTCTGCCTTGAATCTATGCACACTATAGCACTGTGCCATTTGAAAAGCTGCTTTTTCCAGACCTGCCCATGCTAAAATAGACTATTTCATCTACCTAGTAGGTGAAAAGCAACCTAATGAAATGACAAGGATTTCATTAGTACATTGCAACTTCTCATAATGAAAATGTGCACAGATTGAGCCCAGAACCCTTCATCTGCCCACACATCCCCAGCGGACTTCAAGGACTCAGCTATACCTCTTACCTAGCTCAGTCCCCTACACTCCTTCAGCCAAGCTTTAGCCATTATTTAAGTCAATAGAAAGACTCAAGTCAAGTGCAATGAGTTGGGTCTGTTACAGGATAGGCATACATATCCCCCACACAAAAATCACTATGTATACACAGCCTATGCTTTCCAAAAAAGCTCAAAATTTACTTACTTTGAACCAAAAATTTATATAAACTTTGATTAATTAGCAGCTAATTCCATGGCAGACTTCCATCACTTTACCCTTAAACTTTTCCAAAAGTCATGTTCTGACAATCAGATACATGGCTGAGTCAAAAGAAGGTATTTCAGAAAGCTGTGAATGACAGAAAACAGGGTCAGAACAGAGATGCATGTGCACTAAATTAGCTGCACCCACTTTTGCTGTTGCAAAACCCGTGTTAACATGACCTATTCTTCAACAAAGGATACAGACTTCTTAATCCATAAAAACCTTTACAAAAGTCAAACGACACAAGGCATCTTATTCAGTTTCACTTGTTTATAGCAGTCTTAATTTTCCTTCGGAAAAAAAAATCACTTAGCACAAAAAATGTATACTTATGAAGCACTAATTACCACAGTACTGCCCAAAGAAAAGGACGTGTTCTGGCAATTACCTGTTAAAAACAGGAACTCCTCACAGGTTTATCCAGACTTCATTTGTTCCAGTAACAGAAGCAACACTTTTGAAGAGTCTAATTCAAACAAATATGAAATTATCAACTGCTGAAAGGTCAGTTTTACTTCTAAGTCTTCCCTGATTACTATTTTCAAGGCATTCATAGGTTTGAACAGACCTGAATATTTGAACTAGCAGTTCTATTTCCAAGTGTTCTCAACATGCCATTCTCCTACTCAAGATGGTACATTTTTCTTTCAATACATCCAGACTGTACTTTCAGTTCCTCCCCTCCAAGATTCCCTTAGGAAAAGAGGATGTTTACTGCATTTTTATGCAGTTTATTTTAGTATCAGAGTCAGGAGAAGTGCTGGAGTACTAAGCAAATGGGACTGGGATTGGGACCAGACACCTCAATTATGCCTATGATTTGCAGGTACTGAATGGCAAGTTTGGAAGGAAGGAAAAGTTACTTTCTAAAGGATTGCTGACAGACTGTACACATGGAAATACTGTCTTTCCATTTTACCCTCAGATCAATTCAAGCTAGATTTTGCATGAACCGACTCTCTCGTTCTTACCTTTTAGAAAAAGCTTATAAGTTATAATGCAACACAGTATTTATTCTTTGCTAGATGTTAATTGTAAAACTTAATAAATTCTTAAGTTGTTCATAACATGAACATAACATTAAGCATTTACTTAATTTTCAGGCTCATGGCCCTTGGATAGGGCAGGACACAGGAAAATTTATTTACTAGCAGATCTACCTTCCTAAAGCAAATGGGGAAGACTTTCCTAGCACTCTCTCCCAGTTCAGATTTCCTGTCATTTGTGACAAAGTAGTATCCAAACAAAAGGTAAAGACTTAAGCAGTAACGATAAAATATATTGTGTAATTTTCTCCCTTATTAGGGGGTGAGGGGAAAGGGGAGGGCTTGGGTTTTATACAACTTTGAATGGCCTGTAGATTTGCATGTCTGTCATTTAATTCCTCCATAATGGAAAGGCAGAAAGTAGTTTAAAAATGGGCAAGATCAGGTTCTTTTCAGGTACACATGAAAGGATGAAACAAAGCTGCAAAAAGGGAAACTCTGATTAGATATGTTTAAAAAAAAATTCACCAGAACAGTAGTCAAACACTGGAGCAGGCTGCCCAGAGAGGCTGTAGAAGGTCCATCCTTGGACATATTCAAAACTCACCTGGACAAGACCACAAGCAACCTAAACTGGCTCTACACTCAGATCAGATGACCTTCACAGGTCTCTTCCAACCCGTTATTCAATGATTCATGAATAGCTCAAGCAGGATTACATCCTGACTGCTCAAACTTTTTCTGTCTGTACCTGCTGACGGAAGCATTTTATGACATTGATAGAATAGTACCAATCTGGCTCCACACTCTTCGAAAGATATTCGACTAGCCACTCACCTCAAAGTGGCAGATTTGCTTATCCAGAGTTTCTTTTTACTGTTGACTGTGCAGGTAACCTACTCCATATTGAATTCATTCAGATCTAGCTCATATAACCAGTTTTATCAGCCTAAAGAAAACAAGCACTATGCCAAACTGCACTGAGGCATGCAAGTTCATCCAGAGAGTACTAACAACATTCCTTGCTCACCCACCAAAAAATTTTGCTACAAGAAGCACACTTGCAGAAGAGCATAATGGACTACAGACTTGCAAGCTATCCCAGACTACAAAGTGCTCACTTCTAAAAATAAGCTTTAAAACTAACATCTACCAAACATCTGTATATGTGTAACCCAGGGATAATAATATATCAACTTTATTTAAGAGGCTTTGATGAGTCAGTTCCATGCATTTTCAGACTACCTGCAACATTGCATTGCACTGCACAACAAGATATCCAGCAAGAAAATGCATTAGTTACCAACGTTCACTATTAAATCATGCTCATAAAAATTCTGCTATAATAGCCTGGGTATACCACCTGTATGACAAACCAAGTAATACTCAAAACCATGAAAAATGCAAGGCACCCTCTTCCACACTGGTCAGTACCAGTCGTATAGAAATACTTTCCAAAAATTTGAAAGCATGGTGAATCAATTGTAAATTGTGAAGCAACTACTTTCAACACAGCAAGACAGCAGCAAGGATCTAAGGCTGCTATAAAAATACTCAGAAACAAGGCGCTGACTGCCCATTAACAATTTGCAGTGATGGGAAAAATCTTAAGCATCTCGCATGTAATCATGCCTGTCTCTCTCGATAATGCAGAGTACATGCCTGGGGAAGGGGAAAAATCTATAAATGGATCTATACCTGGCACTTCTATACCAGTGCGAAAATTCCTTGTCAGATTAAGAGGATTTAATATATTTCTGCATATTCAGCAGAAACAAGATTCTCTATAATAAATTACCAACTTGTTATGTTAGCCTGGTTACTGGAACATGCACTGAATCAAGTTAAATTAAAATCGTTAGTAAGGTCCAAACTTTTTTGCTCCTCAAAGTGTTTCTGTTGCATAGCTGTTGCTGACTGAACTCTAGAGATGGCCTTACACAGTCTGTCCCTTCTAGGCTTCTAAGAAATTACTTCCAAACTCAGTGCATTCTTAAACTGAAGCGGTGATAATTACCACACTCTTACCACCAGCCTCTCTCAGATGCAGGAAAAAGAGTGACAAACCAATTTAGTCCTACTTGATGAGTACAAACGAAACAGGGTGTACCGATCGCAAGACTAATCAGGGGAAGTGAGAATCAATTCATTCCACCTAAGGAATAGTAAAGGCAGACTGACATCTAAAATAAGGCATATGAATTATGCTGGCGGATGCGGTATTACTACGGATTGCAAGCACTAGTTATGTTCACAGCTTCCATCTTGTTTCCTTAATATATTAAGTTCTATCCTCCTTGAAATTATATTACTAAAATATCATTTTTAATTTTTAAATGAAATTATTTTCTGAAACAGAAAATTCCATTTTGAAGAAGCTCAGAAATGCATGTTTTTTTGCCCAGTGATGTGTCTTGAAACATCTTAAAAATGTGTTACAATAGCTTTCTTAGGCTCTGTACTAAAACATCGACCTACATGTTTCTAATCAGGTTCTGTATTAACAAGTACATCCTTCATCTTTCCCTCAAACAGGTTAAAATATACAACATACAATTAGAAACATAATAAAAATTACTAACTCCCAAAAAATAAAGCATCTATTTTCACATCAGGCACAACATCAGAACTACTAAAAAGTCAAAAGCAAAGTTAAAAATAAATCATATAGCTCTAACACATCAGACATCTATTTCAATACCCCATACATACAATGTAAAAGGACATACTACATTTTATTAAGTTCTCAAATAACATTTTTTTCTAGCCATGAATAGCCAATTCTTTTCTTAAGATTTAACATGAAAATGAACAAAATGTACTATTGTGTAATGAGTCTGGAACACGTTCTCCAGATGTTACAGTTCAAAAAAGACATTTATATAAATCAGAACAAAATCCAGATCTTGCCAAACGGCTCTGGAAGAACCAGGCAAGAAAGCTGCAACATTATTCTGCTTAAATCTATCTACACACAGACAAGGGTAACAAAACTCCAGAATTCTTACATTTTACTGAATATATGTACACCAACTAGTCATTTTTAATGCTGAATAAGATCTTCCACCCTCAGCTTAAATCCAACAAGCCTAAAATTGTGCACTATTTTGTTCTACCATATGGAATAGGTTAATAAGGACAAATACCAACATACAAGAAGTAGTAAGGTACTTCTCCAATAAGCTTGCAAACTGGTTCTGAAGCAATGAACTGTAGCCAGAAGAGACAGCATTTGCTACCTATCCATCTGTTTACAGAATAAACCTCTAATCACTTATTTCTAGTGTTGCTTTAGGTTGACCCTTTTCTTATCATTATAACAGCTTATTGCTGTGTTCTTAAAGTATCCAAAAGACTCCATGTTTATTGATAAAAAAAAGCTCATAGGAAACCCGCAGGGTGTCTTCCCACCTGCTGAAGCAGTATCCAGCCAATAGAACAACATGGAGGCATATTTCCCATGTTAACACACTGTATTACAAAACCCCAACCAGCCTATTCAAATCACATTCAACTTTTTCTTGACCTTAAACTGGAATGCTTGGCACTATAATAATAGACCCAGAACCTCCATTAACATATCTCTACTCCCTTGGCAGTAGCATGCTATGAGTCTCTACAATCACCAGTTGCCTGAACTCACAAACAACAAGATTTTTACAATATAAACACTTGAAGTATTTTATGGATTTTTGGAGGTAACATTTAGAAATTTTGAAAAAGCCATGTTATATCTTCCTCTATTAGATTAGCTTCAAAAGGTTCCCACTATTTCATCCTACCAAAAGCTGTCAAGACATTAAGCAACTTTTATAAGCATAGCCAATCCCTCACCAAGAAACTTGTTTTGGATGTTGACTTCACCAAATACCATAACAACCTGGGGCCAACCCTGTCTTCTCATCCACATTTTCCCCGCTAGGCATTTCACCTGAATACAAAACTTGTCTCCAGCAGTTTTCTGCAGCTCATAATCTCATTACAAACATTTTGCTTAAGTAAACAATTTTCTTCTCAAGGAATGACTACCACAAAAGAAATCCTGATGTCTCTTGGGCATCACTAGGTACAGCCATCTCCTAGCCAGATAAATAAATTCTTTTACTTGACTACAAAAAAAAAAGATTCATTTACTGAGAATGAAGTGTCCCCTGAAACACACACCACAGACACAAGCTCTGCAGAATAACATGTATGGATTATAGCGGGTCAAACATTGGAAATAAGCATTACCGCTGCAAGACAAGCTAGCATTATCATGAGATATATCGACAGCAAGCCTGTAAGCAATCACATTTTAGTCAGTAAGACCCAGCTAGAGCACAGCATCCAGTTTTAGATTGTCAACATTCCTGAATTACAGCAACCAGTTAGAGTTCAGAGAAGGCCAATCACTCAGAAAAAGCTTCAAACCATAAGAATAATCCAGTACAGGGACAGTGTGTGTAAGGAGGTTATGGAATCTCCACCACTGAAGGGTAAGAATAGCCTATGCCAGTTATTTGTCCCAAAATGTACTCCTGCGCTTCACAGAGATCTAATTTTGTAAGGCAGACCAAAAAATAGAGGAAAACAAATATGGAAGTGATAAATAAAATCATTTTTCAAGTATCCAGCTGATTGCAAGTGATGTGGCTAAGTTGTCCTGACATAAGGATGTTATTTTCCTGCTATAACTGTGGTTTCATATGCACTTAAGTCACTTGCTTTGATGTGTTTGAAATTTTCCAGAGGGAAAATATTTGATGCAACTCCCCCTGCATCGATGGGATTCAATACAAATGTTATTTCTCTTGATTCTTTTTCTTCTGTCATTTTCCAATTTGCAAGAAAATATTCTGGATAGATTGAACAGATGCTAATTACCTTTTATGATCTTTTTCCCATCCAATTCACACTTTTTTTTAAACTGTTTTGGAAGAAAAAAATCCTACCAACTTTATCTGTGCTCATGGCTGCATCAGAATAAAAAGAGGATTATTTATAAAAACAAGCCCATATACTTGAATACAGTAGGGTAAGTAAAGAATTAAACTTGAACTTACATGTGTGTACTTATTGCACCCTTTCTACTCCAAGGAGGAAGTTTCATTTTAGCTATGGAAAAAGAGTGAAGATGAAAAATATTGAAGCTGCTTATTTCTCATCTACTACTGACTGCATGCAAGAGTATGTCTCTAGCCACGTACATAATTCAGAACTATCTTAAAGGAAATGATCTGAAATTGATTTTGTTCTATCATACATATACGAGAGACACGCAGTTGTTCTTACTGAGCTTCATTTTATCAAATGCCCATCTGGAAAAGAGGTAATTACTGCCTACACAGCAGTAAAGTAGAAAAGACTTAGGGACTAAAGCATGCCACAGACTAAGTGACAGTTAACAACACACTGCTGACAAAGGCAGAAAACATCACTCCAGAACATATAGGAAAGATGCATAGAAACCTTATGAAAACTATTTTGTTCTGATCGGCCTCACATGGAGCACCATGTTAAGTTTTGGGTGTTACACCTCTGTAAACATGGACAAACAAAAAGAGAAGGACAGTGAGAACAAAGGTTTATTAACCAGAACAGCCAAAAGAAAAAAAGAAGAAAAAAAATCCATGAGTGAAAGCCCCTCCAACCTCTCCACTGGGTGATAGGATATTTATCCAGAAGGGAGAAAATCCGTGTTCCTCCTGTTTGCCCTGTTTTAGCACAAAGGATCCCAAACTGTGACAAATGAATCACAAGAGCAAAAATGAAACTCATTCCAAAACATTTCAGAAAAACAATTGCTGACAAAACCACTTCTGCTGCTTCTCTGGAGAGACTGGTTTTGATAGCCCAGGCAACTCTTCTGGAAGGTAGTTCAGAATTCCTTCAGAAAGGGATAGAACCAAGTCCAAGCCTCCTCTGCCCTGAGAAAGCACTCATTTCTGATGGGGGACACTACAATGACATCCTCCAGAAACGGAGAAGATCCTTCAAATAAAAATTCCCATTCAGAGTACTCACATTCAACCCATATTTCCAAATAGTTTCAAGTGAACTAAAACCACATTTTACTTTTCATTAGGAAATTCTTGAATAAAGTCATCTACACTACACTTTCACATTAAAGATGATTTATAGTAGCTTGCCATTGGTTGAAAACTTAGATGGTACTCTAATCAACCATCCAAAAAATAGGTATCTAATATAAGTGGTCACCTAGACTCCTTTGCTAGCAAGTAGGAAGAGATGCTATGAAAGAGCAACTCAGCCAGTCGCGCTACAGTTAGCACGAATTTCCTGCTATCAGTTGGTATGGACCCTAGAGGAAGCCTGAACTACTCGTTTATACCAGACCATTTTTTATGATATTTAGACTAAAGCTTCCCTTATTAGATGATAAATAGATTTTAATTTGAATTTGGGTTTGGTTTCTATTATCTATGCAAATCTCAGCCCAAAATCTGTAAAAGTGTCTAGACCTGGACCAAAAATGTTCAGTCTCCCCAAAACATTGTTATGCAGAAAGATCTGACAAGCCAATCTCATTTCTGTCAGATTCTTAGAGTTCCGAGCAAGGACTGATGTTCTATTGAGTTCTCAGGATAGCAGTCTTTGATGATTTCAGAGAGTCAGAAGGCTCCTGACAGTCTCAACCTAGCTAGACTTTTGGAGGGGCAGTAAGTACACATCAGACTCTCCCTTCCAGCAGAGACCAAACAAGTATTAAAGACAAATCTCTAGTGAGGTGGATTACTAAACAGAAGGCAATTCTGGATCAGGAAGACCTCAAGCTATAAACGTTGGGAGGAAAGCAGAGAGAATACTCAAGAGAAATATGCTTGCCTTGTTTTATATTCTTCCCAAAGTCTCCATTTTTGGCCACAGTAGGCTAGAAAGATCTTTGGAGTTGCCCCAAAAGACTGCTCTTACCTTCTTATGAGTAGCCTTCCTTGTCAACCACTATTTCTGCTATTCTCATTTCCCAGTCTTCTGCCCACTTCTTTCTTCCTTGTTACCTTATTCTGTTTTTTCCTCCCATTTCTTTACCTGCTGTCACCTTATCCCTAACTCTGATCTGTTTTTTCTTTATCCATTCCACATGCCAAAAATACAAGAGATACTGATCTTTACATGCTGCCATTTTATTTCACACTCCAGACAGAGCAACAAGGCACTTCAGGATCATTGTTTCAAATTCACCTGCAGACTTAAAGACAAATGTATGGCTATTTTATTCTGATAGTATTTTCTTCAAAAGACCAAAATTATGTACTTTCCTTTTTAAAAAAAATGTATTTGTGCACATTACCTAGACTACAAACACAGAGCAGGCAAGCAAATAGACTAGGAATCATGTGTTTTGTATCTTTGCTCTAGAGAAGAAACATCTCCAGACAGCGGAAATATGGAACAGCAAACATTCCCTACCTTTTCAGTAACAAAATTCCACAGGTTAGAGTACACAAGCCCTGCAAAATACTGACAATTAAAAATTGGGGACAGGGGGATGGATACGCATTTGGGGAAGGGACAAGAAATAAAGCAAGAATACGCCATCCAGTGTGCAAGACCTGAGGGAGGGGAGGGAGGGAACTGTTCAAGAGTATTACTTCTCTTCCCTTACCCAAAACTAACTCTCCACACAAAAATTTCAGGAGTTCACACATTTTCAGAAAGGAGGATTATACAGCAACACCTTTCTAAGCATTCAGTTCAGGCAAAATACACTAATAGAAGAATGATCAGTTGCAAAGGGATGCTGGAAAGCCAGAATCAGCCTATTTCAGATATTGAGAGACCATCTACAGGACCAAATATAGAATCCAAAGTTACAGCTACTGTGGAAAAGAAGCTTCAAAATACTGATTTGATTACATAAGATTCCTCAATTAAACTACTTCAGATAAAATTCCTCCTACCATGTCAAAAGTTCATCTGATCAAAAATTAGAATTTATTTCTTTATAAATCTGCTGGAATTTTACTTTTTAGGCCTTCAGCTGTGTTTTTATTATAGCATTACTCTACATCCTATATTCTTCTTAAGGATTGGCTACCTCAGAGTTTAAACAGCTTTTCTGGCAAAATGATTAAGTTTTAATGATAGATTTATTCTAAAAGCAAAATTTTTCTCTTCCCTACCTCTCTGGAAAATCTTCAGTAACAATCTGGATAGCAACTACCATCTGTGTTGTACTACTATTGAGTATTAATATACTAAATTCTTCATAATATAATATTAGCTGATGTTTAGACCTTAACCTCTGTAAGTGCTTACAAAGGAAGCATCAATTTGCCTCTGAATAAGTATTTGATAGGCATAGACTGCCACCTAGTGATTTTGATTACCTACAAAACTGAAAATAACCTCTTCCAGCAGAGAAAAACATCGATTCCTTCACGTTTTCATCAACACACAGCAGCGACCTCATATTATACCACTTGTATCTCTTATTACTATGCTGATGGTAAATGGAGATGGGGGATGGAGAAAAAAAGAGTCAGTACATAATCTTCGTTATAGAGGTAAGCCCTACTACTCAGCCCTGGTGAGGCCACATCTGCAGTACTGCGTCCAGTTCTGGGCTCCCCAGTACAAGAGGGATGTGACACTACTGGAGCAAGTCCAGCGAAGGGCCACAAAGATTATTTGGGGAGTGGAACATCTCTCTTATGAGGAAAGACTGAGAGAGCTGGGCCTGTTTAGCTTGGAGAAGAGAAGACCGAGAGGAGATCTTATCAATGTGTACAAGTATCTGAAGGGAGGGTGTCGAGAGGATGGGACCAGACTCTTTTCAGTGGTGCCCAGCGACAGGATGCGAGGCAACAGGCACAAACTGCAACACAGACACTTCCATCTGAACATGAGGAAAAACTTCTTCACTGTGAGGGTGACAGAGCACTGGACCAGGTTGCCCAGAGAGATTGTGGAGTCTCCTTCTCTGGAGATATTCAAAACCCGCCTGGACGTGATCCTGTGCAACGTGCTCTAGGTGACCCTGCTTGAGCAGGGGGGTTGGA
Source organism: Apteryx mantelli (assembly GCF_036417845.1). Taxonomy (NCBI): domain Eukaryota; kingdom Metazoa; phylum Chordata; class Aves; order Apterygiformes; family Apterygidae; genus Apteryx; species Apteryx mantelli. Next base: position 102,116,467 of record NC_089980.1, read on the forward strand.
CTAGATGATCTCCGGAGGTCCCTTCCAACCTCAACCATTCTGTGATTCTGTAAGATCCATGGGGCTCCTCGTTCATCAATTCTGTCTGGAATTCCTTCCTTCTTGTACAGACTCTATTCTTTGCATAAAACAAGCACTGCATTCTCAACTTACTTTATCTCTAAGCCACCTTTGACAACCAGCCATGCTCCTCTTGAAATTTGGGACTGATTTCATTGTTAGAGAAGAAAGAAGCCAAAAATCACCTTGTCACCTCAGCTGTCTAAAAAAAAATTTAACTATCATTATGTGGATGAATCCTAGATCCACCTTTTAAATTTAGACTTCTCTTCCCAACTTGTATTTCAGATATTGCCACCATTTCCTTATGGGCACCTCACCAGCAGCATAATTATAAAAGAACTCTTCTCTTAATTACTCTGCCTGTCATGCCTTCTCTCTCAATCACTATCGACACCATTTCAATTCTCACCTAGACCTAAACCTTAGAATTTGCAAGACAAACACAAATCTTGGGAAAGCCTTTCTATAACAGATCTGTAGGACAAACTTTGTTTTAAGTAGGAACACAGCAAACAATTTTCAAATTTCTTTTTCTCTTCCAGCCAACACAACACTTTCTCTGGCAAATACAATCTTTGCAATGCTCTAAATGAATGTGAAGAGATAGTTTTCATACCCTGTCAGTTTGATCCCACCAGAAGTTTATGTATACATCTATTTTGTTTTTCAGTAACATGAAACATAAGCCCTCCTTATTTTTTCCTCATCAAATCTATCATCTCATTCACTACCAAGAGGTCAGCAGCATTTCCGATCAAACTGCAATACTACCTTTCATTGGCCCTTGTTGAGTTTTCACATAAGTACTTTGACCATTTCTCCTGTTCTCTCTCATGCTTTAAAGGAGTTCTTTTCAAATATTCTCAAAGTCACATCTTATTATCCTTAAAAAACCCTAACTAAAAATCTTTGCTGTTTACCACAAAATCTGATTCTAGCTATGCTGCTGATGTGCTATGACTGTTGCTTATCATATTGACAAATACAGTTTAAATATTTCTTTGTGCTCCCGCAACAGTACCTGTCTTAAAGCTCTCTGGGGCAGCAGCCATCAAATCTTTGAACAGTACTGGCACTTTTGAATACAACTGCAACAAAATGCTATTACAAGAACGAAATAATGTATTTCCTTCGTTCCAATAGTATAAGACTTTCTTGCATCAAAAAAAAACACAACAAAATATGCTCAAAGAAAAAATACACATAAAGTTTGTTCTTTTTTTCTTTTAAACTGGAAATGTTCACTAAGATGCAGAAAAGTTGCTTATGATGCTCCTTTTGCTTATTTCCCAAATGAAGTCTTCTGTTGCTCGTTTTCAAAGCAACCAACTGCTGTCTCAGAGACCTCATTTTGACAAAGTCTAATAAACAGAGTTAATATACTACTCCAAAGTCAAGAAGCCTAACTCAACTCTAACACGCAAAACTAACAAGATCACTACTAGTAAAAGTCCTGTAGCTTATCCAAACTATTTTAATATTAATGTGTAAGCCACAGAGGGAGAAAACATCCTCATAACAATTGAGCCAGAGAAACAAGAACATAAAATAAGGTTATGTTTCTAAAACTTCTTAAAAGCATAGTCATCTTCCTTCTATTTTTTGGTCCCCTGTTTCCTTGTGACCTCTCAGGTGGCAGTAATTCACCTCCTCCAGATGAAAGTACTGAAATACATCTAATTAGCAGCTGCAAGTGCTCCCAGTCCCTTTCATGCCCTGAAGAAACCAAGCTGCTGTCACCTAACATTTCATAACCTTTTTCTTCCATACTTTTTCTTCTTTTTCTTCTAGGGGGAGAGATAGCAAATACCAGACTAAAAACCACCAGGTTAGTGTATCCACCACCAGTTTCCAAGACCTTGCCAACTGCTATGTATTAGCAAGCATGTAATACATGAAACTTTTTTTTTTTTTAATATTCCAATAACAGTATTTCCTGCAACAAAATCAGTAGTTCAAGAAGCCACAAGGGGATAGCCAAAGGAGAAACGTTAATTGTAAGAACAGTGATCTCAAAAAACTCAAAAAATCTTCCAGATTTGTCAGACATCATTGACTAGGTGGTTAGACTCTATCCATCAAAAACCATGAATACACTTCCATTTTCTTTCAGATTGCATGTTGTTGCATCAACAGAGCTTCTCCTTCCCACCACCTTTCTTAAAAACCTTGATTCTCAGCTACAGGAGGCTGTCCACCAAAACCAATGAAACCAAACTTCTTCTAAATCAGACACAATATAAGGATGAATTGAAATCATGGACCATGCAAGAAACTATCAAACGCACCAGCAAGTTTTTACTTTTTCTCTTCCACTGAGCTCACCTCAACTATCTGAGATGATTAAGTACTATCCCATTTTTCATGTACTTTTGCAAATCTTTTTTTTTAATCTAATGGAGAGATAAAAAAAACACTACTTCTATTATTAAGATTACTTTGAGGCAAAGGTCGTAACATTTTTCTGGATCCCTTTACATAAGTCCCTCAAACAAGTAAACATTCTAGATGAAGCACATTGGCTTTTCTAGGGCATGTTAGAAAATGGTATACTTAAAAGATTAAAATTCATTTTAATGTAATTTTTCCTAGCCCTTGACAGACAGAACCAAAAAGCATCTCCTTGTATTGTTGTTAAGAGGCTTAAATTTGATGAGAATAATTAAATAGGCACACACTGATAAGCATCTGGTCCAATTACACGTGAAAAACTGAAGTTATACTGATAGTTGAAGAAATAGAAAAGACTTAAGTAATGATGTCAGCAAATTCAATAACTTTGAAAACTTACATAAACAATAACAGATAATCAAAACATTTTCCATTTTCAAGGACAGAAAGGAAAACAAAAGCCCATTTACAAGATTTCTCTTCCACAGATTCTTCTCCCACAAACCATATGGGGCAAAAAAAAGAGGAAAGATTCTTATAGGAAAATAATGTTCAATTAAAAAGCTAACTTACCATATTTGTCTCGCAAACCAACTGTACACCTGAAGACTCCTCCAAAGGCTACATCTTCACCAAATATTACTGAAAAACAAGAAGAGTAGAGAGGGCTAAGGTAACCCCAATGCAACTTACTTTTAATCAAGATGTTTCAAAGGTTTTTATACATACTAGACACAGTAAACGCAAGTAGCACCTACATTATTCATTTGACTTCTAGGTTTATCTAGATCTCTGAGTGCTTCCAGTGCACAACCTAACTATAACAAAAGGAGAACCAAACTTAATAAGGAATCAATACAGCAACACAACCATGTCTCAAAACAAAATTAATTTAGCCATGGCTTCATTAAACCACCTATTTATTTTTCTGAAATACTCTGTATCACCACAACTTCTACTAAAAGCAATTTAAGAAACAATTATATTCAGTTACTGAAGAGTCATTGATGCTATCTATATGTTCTACTCTGGTAAGCATTTGCACTCTTCATCCCCAAATTTCAGTGAATCTAGTCCTTTGAAAAAATATAACATTGAAATATTCTTCAAAAATATTAATCCAGCCTGAAAATTTCAAACTTTCTCTAAATTTACCTGCCAAATTCCCCAAGAGCGACCTCAAAGAAACTCTGAGTGACTTCCTCTACAGAAAAGACGGCAACCTAATAACCAGGACAACTGGACAACAACACTATCATCTTTATAATATAGATCATCTACCAATTAAAGTCTTATCACTTAAAGTAATTGTTCTTAAAATTTAGCTTCATATCAACTAATCTGTTCTCTTTTTTCTCTGAATATATGGAATGTCGATGTTTAACTTTTTAAAAAGTTTTATTATTTAATTATATAAATATTGCCCATTTCAATATTTTGAAGCATATAAATGTTAGCAGTATCACCAATAACAACTCTCATGAACTGGGTCAGTTCTGATAATTCTCAAATTCCTCAATACTCTTCATAGTGCAAAGGACATGAAATCGAGTTATTTCCCTTGCATACAAACTTTTTTTTTTTTTTAAAGAAAAATACATCTCTAATAGGAAGCACTAAAAGGGGTTAACTCACTTCTGATAATAAGATTTATGATACTGCTTAAACAAAAATAACTTATATAATGATGTAAAGCCAATACTGTCATGACGTTTATGATTGGAGTACCTTTCCAGATCACTGCCCTACTAATTCATTTTCATCATTAATTTGTTTGCATTTTTTGATACTTAAAATCTTTGTAAGGCCTTTCCATTACCATATGGCTAGTTACTTCTGAGCCAGCTGGCATAAAAAAACACCCCCTTTCATGCTGCCATCAGCAAACTTCCATGGACTTACTCATTCTTTTCGGCCACTGAATATATTTTCCTGGACTGATTCTAAAATCCTCATCAACACAAGTATGAGGTTTTCCATTATTTAAACAAGAGTTGCTCAATTCCCATATGACTAAAAACATATGAAGGACATGCTTTCTGTTACAAAAAGTACTAATGAATTCAGTAGGTAGGCTCATATTCACAAATCTAGACTTCAGAACTCTTAACACCATCTTGCAAAGTACTTTGCACAGATCCAGCCCTGCAAAGCTAAGGACCAAGACTGGAACCTAAATCACCTAAAATGCTGAAGATGACATGACTTTAGGTTCCCACTGGACTAATATTCTGCTTACTTTCATATAGCTGATTTTACAGAAACGGTACTAGAATCTCTTCTTGGCTCCACTTCACCTTTAGTTGCTTAAGTCTATTTTAGTAAAGTCGATTATAGCGCAGCTCTATAGCTTGAGATGGAATACATACAGGCATAGAACTGGATACACAACATCAAATTTGTCCTAACAGATTAGACAATTAGTGAGACATCAAATTTAGCAGTCATTTAAGCAGTACCAAAAGAGTTGTGCTAAAAAGAAAAAAAAAACAGAATTACACAACAAGATCATACAGCATTTGCAGCTGTGTTCATGGCATTAAATATATCTTTCGGGTATTTAGCATCATCACACCTTTTCTTACTACAGCAGAAGCAACAGACCTCTTGTTATGCATAAGAATAAAGAGTAAAATAAAACAGTTTTGTGAAAAAGAAAGAGGTTAGAATAAGTCTGTGTAATCAAACTACAATGCTACATTTCATTTTTGACTAGCTACTTCAGAGTTATACATTATCCAGACTGCAAGAGACCAGAACATTTTACATTGCATATGTGCAGCGATGAACAGAAATCAGGAAAGCTAGAAAGGAATTTTGGAGGGCAGGGAAGGAAGGGGAGGGAGAATGGGTAGAGGGAGTCTCTAAAAAAAACTTCTTTAAGCATGAAGATTTGAAGGACTCAAAATGAGGATTTACAAAACAAAAGGTAAAAAAATTACCTGTCCGGATCCAGGCTGCCCGTAAGTACAGTTCACATCAACAATACCCAGAAGTATGTTAAGAAACCTATGTTTCTGTCCCAACTTACAAGTGAAATACACTCCGTTGCCATAGGAGGTAATTACAGCTTAGATCACATAATCCATTAATAATTTGTTAATACTTAATCTATACATTTTTAATCCTAATAAAACATTTTTTCTTTGAAACTCAATAAAAGTATAGAAATAATACTGAAAAGTTTAAATGGCTACAGCAAATGCTTGTAATATTGTACACAAATAGGCAAAATAGAACACCATTTATCCACAGCAAGATGCATAACAATTGTAGTATACCTGCAGTTGGATCTTTGGCTAAAGCGTTATCCAAGGCACTTGTTATTGACTGGAAGAGATTCATCTTCTGAGTTTGCCCTGCATGAAAGGGATTATTTAGCTTTTCAATTCATTTCAAAACTCAAAATATATCAGAAAACACTGGAGCAAAACATTACTAAAAACTTAGCTAGCAGCTAGCCCACTGTTAAGAGTAACTCAACAACTCATTTGCTTGGTAACTTTAAGTTATGGGATGGAGCACAATATATTTTGCAATTTCAAGGACTACAATTGTGCTGTACAACATTCAGACTTTTTTCAAAAACTATGCTCATGGCTACAGCAAATGTAGCCTGCTCTCTGAACTGCAGTTTGAATGTGGCAGAAGTATCAAACCCACATTCCAAATAACAAGCAAACACCGTGAATGCTGAACAGCTATACTTACAAAGGGTAAAGTAAATGCACTAGACTGCTATATTAAAGTCTGCTGCAGTAAGGATCGAAAGAAAACCTTCAAAAACAAAAAAGACTACCTATGTCCCCTTCTTCACTTCCAATGCTGCAAGGACAAAAAAATGGGCCTAAAAATCAAAGACTGGAGAAAGCAATAGCTCTGTCACCGCTGCTGTGACCAACTCTGATTCTGCAAGCAAATAAAATAATGCTTTATAAGAACCTGATCAAATAGAAATTACCTGGCTGAAATTTGGTAGCAATTATTTAACTGACAAAAACTGTGTTCAGATCATGACTGAGAGCACAGCCTAAGAGAATATTACCTACTAGCCTACATAGCTTATCAAAAAAAGTATTTATTCAGGTGAAAATCCTAGACAAATGTGAGAGCAGGATTTGGAAACCTGACAGAAGAACAACATTCTCTTTCCAGTAGCTAGAGCATCTCTCAACAAACATTCAGCTTCCCTCTCTCTTAAACAGTTAATTAACGTTAGCATGTTTTGTTAAAGACCTGTGTCATGCCATGCCAGAGCTGGGTAGCTGAATTCCAGCGCTCAGAAGCTTCACTTGTTAAACTTTTCATGACCTTTTAAGATGAGGATGCTACAAATGGAACTGTTATATGAACTGTTTAAATTATATGAAAGCTACAAAAAAATCAATATTTACGAATTCAATGGAGGGGAAGCAGAACAGCCATTGGCTCTCTTTCCCCAACCATCCACATAAGTATTTAGGTTATCCTTTTAACAAGATACAATCCTTCCAATATTTGATATGCATAAACACCTGTCACTCCAGCAACTGCCAGAAACTCTTAATACTGACTGTTCTGACCTGCTGCCCTCACTTATAACAGAGAGGCTCCTGTATCAGTCCCTGCAGGAAAAGAGAAACTAATTGCACCCTTTGGATTTGAAATGTGGAGTTGGAGGTGCAATGTCTTAACAGTATCAAGATCAATACGGGCTTTACTGTATTTTACTTTCACTATTTTTCACAAAATTTCAAAGCATATTTTAAAACAAAGGGAACTAACTTTCTATTAATAAATAGCAACAAAATCAGGCCTGTCCCACAAGGGCTTCTTCATTATAATCTCAAGCAGAGATCTGCAGCACACAGGCTTTACTCTGCAACATCCTGAATGCCTATACTTCCATCAACCTATATTTTAATGACTAATGGAAATTGCTCAGAGCCATCTTTGACTTCATTGCCAAGTCAGAGCACCAAGGTATCGAACTAAATAATTTTCTTCCAGAAGACAGAGGTTCACATGAGAGAAAGAGCTATTCTGTAGAAAGGCAGCTTCTTCCAGAAGCACTCATCACTAGTCACTTTCACCAAGATGTCTTAGAAATAAAGTCAAAATACTAAATTTCATCCTCACTCATTTCCAACTCAACCAGATTCAGACTGAACACAGATATCTCAGACCTTTACAAGACAGCAGCTTTTATTAATCATAGGCCTACTACCAGGCTCGTGGTTTAAGGGTGTGATAAGGAGAGGCAAGTGCAAGGCGCTGAGTAAGTTACTGCCAAACCCTGCGCCACTGCAGGATTTCGAAGGGCCACCGGGACAGGCCCCGCTAGGGCAGGGAGAGAAAGGGGCCCGCGCAGGCCCGCCGCTACCGCACTGACTGCCCGAAAACTCGCCGCCGAGCTGCTCCAGGCGCAGGGAGGCGCCCAGCCAGGCGGCGGGGAACGTGACCGCGCGCCCGGGAAGTTCCTGCCGCCCCCGCGGCCTCGGGCCCCGGGCCGGGGAGAACGTGCTCAACGGGCGCAGGCACCGGACGGCGCCGGCGCGGAGGCGGGAAACGCCCACCCCAGGGGAGGCGGCGCGGAGCCGGCAGCGGAGCGAGGGGGAGCCCGGCCCCCGCGGGGTGGACCCCGGCCCGGCTCTCACCGTACGCGCTGGGCGCCGGGTCCGGCTGGAAAGCGAAATGGGCCGCGGGCCGGCGGGGCGCGGCCGGCAGCGGGGGCAGCCGCCCCCAGAGCCCGCCCCGGCGGCGCGCCGCCACCGCCCCGCGCAGCGCCAGCCCGGCCGCCATCGCCGCCGCTGTCAGCGCCGCCGCGCGTTCTAAAGAGGCGGGGACCCAGCCCGGGCCTCTTATTGGCCAGCAGCGGGAGGAGGACGGGCCAATCAGAAGCCCTGCTGTTGTGGGTGGGGATGGGAGGGGATGAAGCGTTTATTGCGCGTGCGCCGAAAATGGAGCCGTTGGGGAACAGACCCGGTGCGGCGATGGGACGAGGGGCGGGGGGCCGTGCCCGGCGAGGGGGCGTGGCCGGGGGCGGGGAGAGGTGGGAGGTGGGGCCGGGGTCTTGGGGGTGGGTGTGGTGCGCGCACGTTGTAAGGGCCGGCACTGCGACCGTTGGGGTCTGCGAAGCGGGACGTGAGGGCGCTGGGCGTCCAGCAGCATCACTCGGAGCGGCGCTGTGGCTGGGTCGAGACGGGGCCCCCTCCCCGCTGGCACAGCTAATAACGGTTTACCGGCCCCTGGGCACTTCAGGGAACCCCAAAGTGAGCCTCGCCTCGCTGCCTGGCTGTCTCACAGCCGTGGCTGAAACAAAAGTCTTCACCTCTCCTAAACATTTTTCTTTTCTTTACTTGGGACTTTCATGTTGCCATCCCGACATCAAGAAACCACTGAATGAATATCTGAACTCCACAAATTTTACCACATAAGATTTCCAGGCAGGAGGAAAAGAACGAATGGAGACACCTGCAAATATTATCTGTTCATCATGTCTCTCTTTCACCCCCGTCTCTGCCATGTCTCCAGCCTCTCTGAATCTAGCTCATTTTTAATTCATTGTCTTCTCCAAGGTCTGCCTCTTTTTCCAAAGCCTCTTTGTCTTACTTTCATTAAATTCTGTTTTTAACAATTGAAATTAGTGTATTTATGGTTTTTCATAGCCACATATTTTCCTTGCCAAGTATTATAAATTAATCTTACTAATGTTCTCTGCTTGCCAAAGTGATGGTTTTATGTTCACTCTCCAATGTTTCCATCAGCCAGGTTAGGCTTCTCACACCAGTTTCACAGGTCTTTGCAGCTCTGTTCTTCTACATTCAGCCTTGCCATGTTTCAGTTATGTCCATGTCCATTGTTTCCCTTCTACCAATGCTTCACATCTTGCCCACTTATGTGCTTCTCCCTCAACCCCTTTCATGCAACCTTCAACACATGCTACAAGCCTCTTTGAGCTGTCCTTCTTTGTCTGTATTAGTATTATCTTTAAGATTTACTTTTCTCTACCCAAGTTGTCCTGGGTACAAATTGCCTGTTGTTATTTTCCCATTACCAAATGTCTCTATTTGCCTGTAGGGATGTACTTTGCCTGCCCTTAGGCTCTCAGCTCTTTAAAGCAGGGAAATAGGATGTTAGAGAATATTGGACTGAAGCTGTCTAGAATTAATTGCTTAGCATAACTTGCTTAGCATTAGTAGCTAAATTTGCTGAAGCCTTAGGCCTCAGGCTGTGAACTTTTACTTAGATAAGTAAAAGGGGGCCCCAGAGCTGGGTCAAGCTGGAGAGATAAAGAAGTTGCACGGACAGCAGGAGTAGCCAACCTTGAAGATAAGAAGCAGCCTGCCTAGAGACAATGAAGGGGACCAGTGAAGAAGGGGAAGACCCCAGACCTAACTATTACTGTTGGTCCAAACTATCGCTTAAGGGGTGGGGAAGTTAGATTGTAAGGGTGTAATTGCCCAGGGATTTCTTTGTTCAGGGTCCCTCTTTGGAGGCACCCAGCTCGAGCTGTAATTACCACACGTGTATCATTAAATTTTATTTCTCTCCAATCCGACTTCGAACTTCTGCCTCAGCAGGAACCTAGGGTCGGACCCTGTTATGGAGACCGACGAGCCTAATAGTTTCCATAACATAGGAATTATCATGATGGGTTGCATTTTTAGTTTGCTCCAACTCCAAAACTTTGCATCAGAGAAAAAGAGTAGAAACTAGAATGATGTAAATGTGGCATAATCTCTTTCCAGTGAGAGGGGGTTTTGTGTAACTCCTCCTGAATAGGGCTTAATTTTAAACACTAAAGTATGAGATTTAATATCTGATCTAAAATATATGTCACTATTATGTTTAGATATTCTTTTTTTCTAAGTTACAACCTCTTACTGAATATTGCTGTTAATGGTTTCAGGACTATGCTATTGCAGACTATTGTTTCATTATGCATTGTGTAAAAAAAATATTTCTTTATTTTGAATTTCTTAATTGTTGGGATTTATAACAGGTAATAGGTTAATCTTATTCCTAACTGAGGAGATCAGCTCTTTAACATGCCCTTTATCCTTGGAGACCACTGACAAAGTGCTGAAGTTCAGGGGGTCAAATAAGTTCTTACACGATATCCCAGTATATCCCATGGAGGGATAATACTGATGAAGATCTAAGAAATCTTGATGAGCATTTTAATAAACAATAGAAAATATCTCTCCAATAAAAGAGGAATAAATGTCAGATTTGGGGCCTACTCGCCACTGTATTGGGAGGCAAAACTCTCACTAATCATCTACTTAAATATTTGAAAAGCTTAGTACATTCCAAATATTATAACCACCAAATGATAAATAACCATTTATTTGTATGGCTAATAACAAAAGAAAGGACAACAGATAACAAATATCCTTGTTTATTTTTACAAATAATTGCCTGTATTTCTTTCAGTGAGCAGGGTATTCTAGTAGAAGGAATTTAACTATATTTACACACCATTGTGGCCAGATCTGCAAGACTGACAAATAGAGAACAGACAGTATAGATAAACTCTCTACCTGTAAATCTGTTGACTATCATTAACACATTAATTGTTGGACCTGTGAGTAGTTAAACTCAAATTCTAAACTATGAAATCTTCAAGGTTTATGTACAATTAATGTTTCACATGATGTATAATTTATAAATGTAGCAATAATCTTGGTCAGATATTCCAGGAGATGCTTCAGTTTTCAACACAGGCAGATAAGGAATACTCCTTACTATTTTTGGTCAGTAACTATTGCTTCCTACATCTGGTGGTATATGGTATTGAAGGGGAAAAGAATGGTTATGCAGCCCAGCATCTTACAGTGGGAATTATGACATTTTTGGTGAAAGGAGGGAAAAAAGAAATACTCGCCTGCAGTGAGACCTGCTGTGCCGTTCAGAGCTAGATGAAAGAGAAAAAAGTGTCTAGAGGTGAGGTTTGCCACCTAAATTATTAATACCTTTTGAGTACAAAAGATATTTTGTCCACCTGGCCTTAGGAAGTTGCATTGGGACTAAAAATGGAAATGGGTAATCAAAGAGGTTTGTCCAAATGTACTTTGATTGACCAATGTTTTCAAGGAGAGGAGTCCAAACATTCATGTCTTTCCAGCTGTGATAGGGTAATAATTATACCCACATCCTGATATGTTATGATATTCCAGCAACTTCAATTACATTTTGAAGACAGCTTTCTCATTTGGAAGTCATTCACTCACTTAGGGACACTTCTGTTAAATTTACACACTAGATTTTAAGAGCTGAAATCAGCTACATTCCCCATCTGTGTGTATTAGTCATTGTGTGCATCCTTAGTGTTGTTGACAACCATTTAAAAACTCTGGGAGTCATTACTATTATTTCTGAATAATCACGGAGAGCAATTAATGAGTATCTGAAAGACTGATAATGACTGCAGACCCTACTGATAGGGACTAGATTATGCGCTTCTTTGTGCCAGCATTAATCAGATGTAACTCCTTTGAAGTCCATGGAGCTACTTCTGATTGACATGGACCTAATTGTGAGCATATGGCCCCATGTCTATTATTCTATTCCAATATCTCTCAAAATTTGGACGTAGCTTGTGGCTGAATCTTAGACTCCTTCTGAGCTTGTCACGTTTCCCAGCATGTGTTGTTTTATTTAAACTACATCTCTCCAGCTGGTGAGGCTTCCAGGTGATTTCTGTTGCATTGCTTTGAGTGTAGTTTTACTGCTGTTACCTTATAAATTCTGACTGTTATGCTATATTGTTGCTCTATGTTCTCCTCACTGCTTAATGGTTCATTGTAGCATGTTCCCCACCCCAAAATTCAATTAGCTGACCCACCTAATAGGCTTGCTAATGAGCACCCTTCTCACTCTAATGCTATGTCTTGGCTCTACTGCTGTTTTCTTTCTTCCTTTGCTGTCTTCTCTCTTACTGCTATTATAAACATGGTCAGCTTCATCCTTTTTTTTTTTTTTTCTCTAATTTGTTGGTGCTTTGGAGCTGTTTTCTCCCCTCTCTCTCACTCCTTCACTCGCAGGAATATGGTATTTTGCTGGTTAAGGACAGTTGTCCCTTTTGGGGTACATACAACTGAGTAACTGTCTTCTAACGTGCACTGTGGAAAGGAGCAAAAGTAGCTTTTGGCCTGACTGTTTTGCTGTCAGTCCTGTACAGGTTAGAAATGTGAACAGAAGGGGCAGTCTTACTCCTAGGAACAAATACTAAGGGAAGACAAACTGAAAGAGAAGAGAGCAAAATAGAGAAAGAACAGTGTGGTTTAAAACATGAATCATAAGTATTATTGGTTGCAGCAGAGCAGCAACGGTTATGGGTGAAGGGACTTAGAAGTGAATGGTTTCATTTTAGGTAGCACAAACACTGGGACCCATTTTGCAGTTTAGCATAGAAGTGATTCGTTTAGATTTTGATCAAGAGCAGACAGTGGGCACTGTATCTGCAGCCCGTCAAGCTGGGATCTGCCAGATGTCAGGGAAAAAAAGGAAAAGTAGCTTTCAAGCAGCTGTCTGTTTGCTCGCATTTGGAGGAGTTTTGTACCCGCTTGCAGGAGAGTCAGAAATCATCCAGTTACTTCTGCTGCATCACCAACCTCTGTGTTAAGACAGTCCTTCCCACTCAGACTAGAAAAGTAACTATGGCTTTCTTCCCCAATTGTTTTTTAGATTTTTAAACATTTTGCCAGAATGATCACCCCCAAATTAAAGACAATCCTATTTTAAAATGACATGAGTAATTCCTAACATTAAGTGAAGCAATGTTAGAAACAGTAGGAGCTGTCTGCAGAGACACTACTCAACTTCTTTTATAAGAGATCTTGGTGTTTCATAATTACTGGAAGAGAATCCCACTCTCTTTTGTTTAATTTGATCAGCTTTAATTGCTCTGAAACCACAGTGCGTTTTTAACTTTTATTTGCTACTGTGATTTCAGCTTAATCTAGAAGTACCTGTATAGGGAAGTGATTTCTGATAGTTGACAGCTTATAATTGTAATACAGAAAAGGCATAGAGAAATCCAATTTATATGAGAAAAAAGGAGCACATTTTTATCTTGAGGATAATTAAATGTTGAAACAATTTACCTGAGAACACACTGGATTCTCATTGCTTCTGTTCTTCAAATAAAAAATAGATTTATTTCTAGAACATATACTGTAGCTCAAACAGAAGTTGTGATCTGGATATTGAAATTAGTGGGTATGGTCATACTGAAATAATCATATTACTGTGTTCCAGTTTTAAAATATTTGTTGTTGATCACTAACAAGAGAATATTGCTATTTAACAGAAGAAGGAATGCCAGAAATCTCAATCAGATGCAGAAAGAGCTGAGAGCTGGATTCTTGAAACCATTTAACTAATGTTATAAGCGATGTTCAAAAAGCAAATATACAGGAGTCCTGGGATTAAAATTCAGGATTCTTGATAAAAAATATCCATCCTGCAGCATATAAAATGTACTGAAATGCCTCTTCGATATTCTGATAGTACACTACTGTGTATTGGTCAGTTTTGACCCCGATTCTAATAGTATGATCATATGCAGGGAAAGTGAAAAAGGGGAAATAACAAGGTGCAACGGCTCAACTTGAGCCTGGAACCTGTTGACCCAAAGCCTCATTTGTTCTGCATAATCAGTTGTCTCCCTAGAGCACAGTGCAGTTTTCATGTCTGTTTGAATGAGCTACCTTCATGAAGCACTTTGTCCTCCATATATAGGTATTACATGTAATTCTATATCATTGTTGCTATAATCATTGGAGGACTATCTGCTTATTTCATTCAGACTGATAGCATTACCTCCAATTAAAATAATAATTAACAGTAAAGCCTATTTTACCATGTGTACAGGTCAAAGCATGTCACAAAGGGAATAGAAAGGAAAATCCACTGCTTCTGAATTATCTTTCTTTCAGAAGATACGGCATTATTCAGTTAGTTGGCTTTAAATAACGGACATGTGATCTAAAGAAATCACCTTCTGATCGTATGAGTTTCTTACAGCTTTCTGCAATGTTGCTGTCTAGCACTGGCAGGTACTGCTCTAGACATAACTGTGTACAAAGCAACATGTTCCACAGGTTTAACTAATTGTTTGAGGTTTCAGTTCACCTTGCCATAGACTGACCTTGTGCTACTGATTAGAGTGGGAACTGTGATCAATTATAAAAATAGTAAATCTAGCCCCATAATATTAATAATAATTACTGTAAATTGAACATACAGAATTTGTACTCTCCCAGCAACTGAATGTGTAAAAGTCATAATCCTGCTCTAAAATTACAAAATTTGGACTTCTAAGTATGGAGACATCGATTTGTATGCATCAATTGTCTGTTTCTTGGACCAGTATTGATAGCCAGATAGGCAATATTGCACAAGTCAGTTGTCCAGACCCACATTTCATTGCTCTCAAACATGATAAGTTTGAAAATAACTGTATTCCATACTTTCAGAGTGTAAATAATCAAAGCTATCCAAAACCAGATTGTATTCTAGCAACCCCTGTGATATTAATTGTGTAAAAGCAAAATCCCTTACTCAGCTGTCATTTCTCCTAAACTTAGTCCAAATGGCGTGATTTTCTTTCCTTTCCACATTCCTGTCCCCTCTAGTTTGATCACCTTTGCAGTTAGGTGGCATTCTAGCTATTTTCCTAGGTTAATTTACAAAGGCTTGGGGTATTGATCCTATTCACATTCTCATACTGCAGTCAATGTTGCACTGATGTCTGCAAAGATGCAGTCACCCACCTGCAGCCACCTTTAAATAAGGTGGTAAGCTGTGGTATTTATTCTTTCTTTCTCCCTGCACTCAATCCATTTTTCAGCCCAGGAAAAACAATGTAGACACATTTTTATTTTTAATATACTAAGAGTACATCTTTCTATATGCTCCTTTGACTAAAGATTTTCATGAGTGCTGAGTACCTGCAAATTCTATTGGTTATCACTCAAAGCAGGAATGCTTAACACTTGGTGCTATTCATATGGCTGTGAAGACATCTAAGTTGATTCATCTTTTGTGCCTCATTCTAAAAAACAGCTTGATTGCAGAAATGCTGTATGTTGATTCTTTCTAATTTTTGTGTAAGGAATTGCTTCATGAGTAGGCATATGACAAAGTTCTGCCTAAATTTAAATTAGATTAACAGAATCTCTCTCGCCGAGTTTTCAGAGGCACCATGCCTCTCTTTGTGAACCTGTAGGCAACACAAGCATTTAATTCAGGAGGACAGCCTCAATCATACCCAAAATTTAGATTAAATTAGGCAGACTGGATCTCACAGCCTATAGTTATTCATATTTTCATCCATGACTTAGCTTTTTCTTTGTATTCAAATAAATATATTAATTAAAGTCTATTAGAAGTAGCATAACTTGAGAATCGTCTTACTGATTTGTAATTTTCCAGCTACACCATTAGGTGGCAGAGAACAATAAAGATTTACTTGATGGAAATTAATACATACAATATGTTGAAATGCAGATCTGTCAGATTGTTCTCTCCACCCTTTGTGAAACAGATTTGTTTCCCGCTGTGAACTGTCAAGAGCTTTGTCTAGTTAATTATTAAATGACTTACCAACAGAGTTCACTGCTTTCATCAAGACTGTTTTAGATTTCATTTCTGTGCAACTCTTCTGCCAAATAAGAAAAAAAAGGCATATTCATCCTACTGGGAGTTCTTTTCTAAAACTGAAATCTCACCATCAGTGTATCTCTATTTCTAAATCCAGAAAATCAGAGTATAATCTTTCTGATTACCTCTGAAATTGATCTTTCCTTTCTTGCAAGCACTC
Organism: Apteryx mantelli; assembly: GCF_036417845.1. Lineage (NCBI taxonomy): Eukaryota > Metazoa > Chordata > Aves > Apterygiformes > Apterygidae > Apteryx > Apteryx mantelli. The sequence continues at coordinate 102,132,731 of NC_089980.1, forward strand.
TCTGGTCATTTCAGAGTATGGAAGCCAGATGATACATTATTTCTGAGGAACAAATGACCTACACTCAGTTTGATTACTTACCCTATATTTATATTAACTGAACAAAACTGCATCAATGTAGTTGGTCCATGGCCAGTACCACTGCTATTAATTGTCTGTTTTGCTGAGATTCAGAGGTTGGTTACATAGTGTGGGATTCATCTCCCCCAGCTTTAGTCATCTAAAAGCTAGGCATCTAGTCTAATATGGATGTAGTCTGAGGTGGCTGTCCGGATCCCCTAACTCCCTGTAGGGAGACAGGCACCCTGAAAAGACACTTTGTCCTACCAGTTTTAGTTACTGATCATAGTAATGGGCTATGGGCATTTAGATGGACTAAATCTGACTGCTGGAGGTAGCCCCTAGGCCAGGATACTTCTGGTGGGCATTAGCAAGGGACAAGAAACTTCATTATTCTTTTGGGGGCTTTGATTCTAAACTGTTTGGAAGGGCTAGGTTTTTTTTTGTCTAAGTCCAGCTAGAAATAAGGGATTTTTACATAGCAGAAATACAACAAGGTTGGGGTGGTGGGGTTTAGGTATCCAAGCTGACAGACAGGTGGGTACATGTGAAAAGATAGGGAATTTACACAGCCAGCAGCTTTTGTATCTCTAAATCTGAATGACCGTTGATTTTAGATGTGCAGTGGATGTCCAAGGGTGTGAGGGTAGGTAACAGGAATTACAGAGCAAGACTTAGCTGCTTGATACCTCACAGGATGATTGATGTATGGGAGATCGATTCCACTACTAGTGACTCTGTAGGAATTAAGGATGCTCATGCTCAGCATTTCTCAGAGATGTAGAATTCAGTCCTAGTGGGAGTCAGCCCTAAGAGATTTTTCCTTATTCCCTAGAACTCTCTTCTAGTGCTTTTGGTGGGAATTGTGCCACAGATGATTGTCACATGTCTTTGCCTGGAAAGTCCCACTGCAGATTTTTCCATATATTTATGTTATAAACACATTGCCAAAAAAAAAAGTAACATTTTCATATAATATAATACAGCTGCAGTTTGCCATACCAGTTTTGTTAAGCTAAAACTTGAAAAACAAAAAGCACAGGAAAGACATTTTATTGACATGTTGTTGACTTGTTGGAACGCCAGAAGAAATTCAGCTCAATGTAGTTTTAACAATAGTGAAGGACTGACAGTATAGAGACTGAAATCCATTATTGACAGAAAAACATGTAGTGGAAATGCACAGAACTCCTATAGAGTGTTTCTTCTGTCCCAGGCAATCACAACTGGAAGGAAGGAGTTCTTTCTTCAACACAGTTCAGCCCTTGAGTTGCCTGGCAAAGCTGTCAGTAAGCAGACCAGTTGTCAGTGCAGTTGTCAGGGCTCTCTGAAGACTGTTGGAGAACTGTAGGCATAATGCAATGCAACATACAGTGCAGACTGTGTGGATGTTATAATTTGCCCCTTGAGTTTGAAGCATGTTGTGACCCCTGACTTGAACTGGTTTGAAAGGGTTGAAAGAGGCAGGTGGATAGGGGACACAACCACTGTCTATAAATGCCCCAGATAAACACCTTGGAGTGAGAAAAGCTATTTGAATTGAGTGACAATATTGGCACAAGAAACAATGTGTATAAATTAGCCATTAAGAATTTACGGTTGGAATTAGAAGTTCCTAATCATCAAGTCAGAAGTTTCTGGGTGCTAGGCCATTAGGAATTGTATATGCAAATACATCCTGGATAATTTCAGGTGGAGCTTGGTAAGTTTGTGGATGTAGTCATATACAAGATTGATATACACAGTAAGAGAGACCAGACTGGATGTTGTAGGAGGACCTTTCTAGTCCCTGTCCTAATCTTATGTTCCTAATTATGATGCTGTTGACTCATTTATTGACCAGGACAGGTGAAGACAGACACATATTTGCTTCACTTGCTTTCCAAGCCAACTGGGTGCCACCCACCTCTGGAATCTGTGTAGCTGCAGTAGCCCAGGGCTGTGCCGAAGCTGTTAAATCTGTGCAAATACATGGCTTTCAGATCTGAACTGGCTTACTTTTGCCTAACTGGGATTGTGGGTGAGCGAATCCACACCTATCTATACTGAGGTGCTCTCAGAGGACTGTGCAGGGCTCATATGTTTGGTGCCTCAGAGAAGAGTGCAAACTACTTAGATTGGTGATGCAGGGACTGTACAAGCTGGGCATAGCAGGGCTGAAGGGACTCAAGATCCCAGAAGAAAAGCAGTGGCAGCATTTACTGCATTTCCATAGCAGCATGCTCAGGAGCTAAGTCTAGCATCTCCCTGATCCCTTCTGAATGCAGGTTTGAAGTTCAGCAGCTTATTCTGACTATCAGTCTGTTTCATCAACATTATGTATGACACATATATGTCACCAACGTTATGTATGTCACCAGTAACAACAACTTATTCTCACATCCTTGAGAGCTCTCTCAATTGTACTGTTTGAATTCCTAGACAACAGTGTGCAGTGGAGAAAATGCCACTGTTCCTTCTAAGTAGGGCATCCCTGCTGTGTCTGTCATCATACTTGGTGTCATGCTCCCAGAAATTGCATCTCTTTGCAATGAATGTGCCACCCCTGTTCATGCTGCAGTGACCAGAGCCATCTGCTGCATCAAGTTCTGTTCCAGTGCACTGACTCATATTTGTGTATTGTTAGCCTATGACAGATTATTTCTAATTGCTGGTAAGTTCCTGGTGGGAAAGGTTTCTTAGCACTCTCACTTTGGTCATCTGCATAAGCAAGTCCTTCCTTTTGCAAATTCATCTCCTGTGTGCTGTGTCAGCCACACTGAATACTGATTTTACCAGTTTGCCTTCCTGGCAAACATCTATCTTTATGTGAGTGTGAATGGCTTGCACTGTTTCCACTGTGAATGAAATGGGAGCATTCCCACACTACCTGAAGCCTTGAGTTCTTGGCTCCCTGAGATTACCTTCTAGCAAATAGCTGTAGCCATGCCTTCCTTTGGTGAAGAAGTTGCTATCTTCTGTGTGAGATGTGGAGTGCTTCATCTTGCAACATTTCTGCTACCCCCTCTTCCAGCAGTGTGCGTGTGTGTGTGTGTGTGTGTGTGTGCACACGCACGCATGTGCAGAAGGGAGGGTCAGCAGAGAGAATGACAACTTGTACTTTCATAACCACAACCTTGCCTGACAACAGTTGATAACAAGTCCAAGCAAAACTGAACTACTGCGTCATGCTCACTTGTCCTGGCCCCATGGAAAAGATTGCGGGTTTGTGTACAATTAGTAACAATTTCTTGAGTGAGATCCCTTATGTCATTTAAAGAATGGAGCCTTTTTTGTCTATACCTTTATTGTAGAAGCTTATCTTCAGCTTTTTTCCCTGAGCTAAACTGTTTTATGGACCTGTGATGGAAATAAGTTGCATGTGTTTCCTCAGATGACTTTTTAATATAAAGTAGAGCACCAGATTTTCCTCATATCTGTATCCTACATTATTTTGTTCAGCTGCAAATAAAATGACATTTGAGAATGAGATTATGCGTATGGGTTGTAAGTGCTTTCACAGAATCACAGAATCGCTGAGGTTGGAAGGGACCTCTGGAGATCATCTAGTCCAAGCCCCCTGCTCAAGCAGGGTCACCTAGAGCACATCATTGCACAGGATTGCATCCAGGTGGGCTCTGAATATCTCCAGAGAAGGAGACTCCACAACCTCTCTGGGCAACCTGGTCCAGTGCTCTGTCACCCTCACAGTGAAGAAGTTTTTCCTCATGTTCAGATGGAACTGCCTGTGTTTCAGTTTGTGCCCATTGCCTCGCGTCCTGTTGCTGGGCACCACTGAAAAGAGTCTGACCCCATCCTCTTGACACCCTCCCTTCAGATACTTGTACACATTGATAAGATCTCCTCTCGGTCTTCTCTTCTCCAAGCTAAACAGGCCCAGCTCTCTCAGCCTTTCCTCATAAGAGAGATGCTCCAGTCCCCTAATCATCTTTGTGGCCCTTCGCTGGACTTGCTCCAGTAGTGCCACATCCCTCTTGTACTGGGGAGCCCAGAACTGGACGCAGTACTCCAGATGTGGCCTCACCAGGGCTGAGTAGAGGGGGAGTCCCTCAACCTGCTGGCAACACTCTTCCTGATGCACCCCAGGAGACCATTGGCCTTCTTGGCCACAAGGGCACATTGCTGCCTCATGCTTAACTTGGTGTCCACCAGCACTCCCAGGTCCTTCTCCGCAGAGCTGCTTTCCAGCAGGTCAACCCCCAGCCTGTACTGGTGACTGGGGTTATTCCTCCCTAGGTGCAGGACCCTGCACTTGCCTTTGTTGAACTTCATGAGGTTCCTCTCCACCCACCTCTCCAGCCTGTCCAGGTCTCTCTGAATGGCAGCACAGCCCTCTGGTGTATCGGCCACTCCTCCCAGTTTGGTATCATCAGCAAACTTGCTGAGGGTGCACTCTGTCCCTTCATCCAGGTCATTAATGAAGAAGTTGAACAAGACTGGACCCAGTACTGACCCCTGGGGGACACCGCTAGCTACAGGCCTCCAACTAGACTCTGTGCCGCTGATCACAACTCTCTGAGCTCTGCCATTCAGCCAATTCTCAATCCACCTCACTGTCCACTCATCTAGCCCACACTTCCTGAGCTTGTCTATGAGGATGCTATGGGAGACAGTGTCAAAAGCCTTGCTGAAGTCAAGGTAGACTACATCCACTGCTCTCCCCTCATCTACCCAGCCAGTCATTCCGTCATAGAAGGCTATCAGATTGGTTAAGCATGACTCCCCCTTGGTGAAGCCATGCTGACTACTCCTGATCACCTTCTTGTCCTCCACATGCTTGGAGATGGCCTCCAGGATGAGCTGCTCCATCACCTTTCCAGGGATGGAGGTGAGGCTGACTGGCCTGTAGTTCCCCGGGTCCTCCTTCTTGCCCTTTTTGAAGACTGGGGTGACACTGGCTTTCTTCCAGTCTTCAGGCACCTCTCCTGTCCTCCATGACCTTTCAAAGATGATGGAGAGTGGCTTAGCAATGACATCCGCCAGTTCCCTCAGCTCTCGTGGGTGCATCCCATCAGGGCCCATGGATTTGTGGGTGTCAGTTTTGCTTAAATGATCTCTAACCCAATCCTCCTCCACCAAGGGAAAGTCTTCCTTCCTCCAGACTTTCTCTCTTGCCTCCAGGGTCTGGGGCTCCTGAGGGCTGGCCTGAGCAGTAAAGACTGAAGCAAAGAAGGCATTCAGTAACTCTGCCTTCTCTGCATCCTTCATCACCAGGGCACCCACCCCATTCAGCAAAGGGCCCACATTTTCCCTAGTCTTCCTCTTGCTACTGATGTATTTGAAGAAGCCCTTCTTGCTGTCCTTGACATCTCTTGCCAGATTTAATTCCAAACGGCCCTTAGCCTTCCTCGTCTCATCCCTGCATACTCTGACAACATTCCTATATTCCTCCCAAGTGGCCTGTCCCCCTTTCCACTTTCTGTAGACTTCCTTCTTCTGGTTGAGTTTTGCCAGGAGCTCCTTGCTCATCCATGCAGGTCTCCTGCCTCCTTTGCTTGACTTCCTACTCATAGGGATGCACCGCTCTTGAGCCTGGAGGAAGTGATGTTTGAATATTAACCAGCTCTCTTGAACACCCCTTCCTTCTAGGGCCCTAACCCATGGGATTCCTCCAAGTAGGTCCCTGAAGAGGCCAAAGTTTGCTCTCCTGAAGTCCAGGGTTGCGATCCTACTTAGTGCCCTGCTGCCTCCTCGCAGGATCCTGAACTCCACCATCTCATGGTCACTGCAGCCAAGGCTGCCCCCAACCTTCACATCTTCCACCAGTCCTTCTTTGTTTGTTAGTACGAGGTGCAGCAGCACACCTCTCCTTGTTGGCTCCTCCACCACCTGTGTCAAGAAGTTGTCACCAATGCTCTGCAGGAACCTCCAGGACTGTTTGTGCCTAGCTGTGTTGTCTTTCCAGCAGATATCGGGATGGTTGAAGTCCCCCATGAGAACCAGGGCCTGGGATCATGAGGCTACTTCCAGCTGTCTGTAGAAGGCCTCATTGACTTCCTCTTCCTGATCAGATGGCCCACAACAGTGTCACCCATGCTAGCCTGCCCTTTAATCCTTACCTGTAAGCTCTCGACTCGCTCTTCATCCACCCCTAGGCACAGCTCAATACATTCCAGTTGCTCTCTCACATAAAGAGCAACTCCACCACCTCGCTTTCCTGGCCTGTCTTTCCTAAAAAGCACATAGCCATCCATGACAGCACTCCAGTCATGCGAGCTATCCCACCATGTCTCTGTAATGGCAATGAGATCATGGCCCTGCGACCGCACACAGATCTCTAGTTCTTCCTGTTTATTCCCCATGCTGCGTGCATTGGTGTACAGGCATTTCAGAGAGGTGATTGAGCATGCAGGTTTCCCAGGAGGGGTAAAAGAGGATCCTCCATAGCCACATCCCATGCGCACTTCCCTGGCTGCATTCACCTGCTGGAGGCATCCCGACTTGAGCTGTCTTTTGCCAGCTACCCTGGCACTATAACTCTCCCCTTCCCCCATCTTTCCTAGTTTAAAGCCCTCCTTACCAGGTTGGCCAACCTGTTGGCAAAGACCCGCGTGCCCCGCCTCGTGAGGTGGATCCCATCTCTCGCCATCAGTTGTCGATCTTCAGACAGGGTCCCATGGTCGTAGAAACCAAAACCCTGTTGCCAACACCAGCAGCGCAGCCAGTCATTAACTTGGAAAGTCCGTCTCCTCCTCATCTCATCCATCCCCCTCACTGGCAGGATTGAGGAGAAGATGACCTGGGCTCCCAGACCCTTGACTACCATCCCCAGAGCTCTGAAATCCTGCTTGATGGTCTCCAGTTTGCCCTTGGTGTCATTGGTGCCCACATGGAAAAGCAGCAGTGGGTAATATTCTGAAGCGTGGACAAGCCTTGGCAGTCTTTCCATGACATCTCTCACACGAGCCCCTGGCAGGCCACAAACCTCTCTAGACATGAGGTCAAGTCGGCAGATAGGTGCCTCCGTCCGCTGCAGCAGGGAGTCCCCCACAACAATCACCCACCGCTTCTTCCAGGTGTTCCGGCAAGGCACAGGGTGTGTTGTCCCAGGTACTTCCCTTGCAGCCTTTCTAGCAAAAGTGAAATTTTCATTTTTCAATGGAATACCTTAATTTCTACAAAAGAGGTACTACAAGCATTCCTCAGGGGAAAAAAAAACGTAGAAATATTAATATACATAAGGATACATATATGAATAAGATGTCTTATATGACTTTGAAACTGGTTTTACTTCAACGAGAAAAGTTTTCTCTGAGAACAGTGTGCCTTCTTAGTCCTTCCTGGAGAGATGAATAAAAATCATTGACAAGCCTGTATTAGATTATCTGTTGTTTAGTACAAATACACCTTTAGCTGGAAGTGCAAGAAGTCAAGTCTAAAAACTACTGTTAAAAGAAGATTAGGACTGCAAAGTAAACCATGCTAATATTAGGAAATGTCAGAGTTAATACTGCGTGTGCAAACTGGATTCAGACCACTTCTGTATATATGGTAGAGGTGGGATTAATCTCACTTACTTTTGCCATCTAAAGTTAGACATTGAGTCTGATAGATAGGCACCATATCTGTATCAATACACAGAGATAAAGCACTTCAAAGTGTGATTCATCTGAACCTAAGATAGGTATCTAAAATAAGCAAGGCATACCACCCTCTGAACATGCTCATCTCTGCACTAGAGAGTTCAAGTGCCTCACTTGAAAGATGAACCCCACCATAAGAGATGGCATGTTATTTTTGCCACAGGATCACTGCCTTACTAAATCATTCTCTCTTTAATATCTTCTCCTTTTATCCTTTCCCTGTAATGTGTAGACCTCTACTTTATTTTACTGCATGCTATTGAATATGGCACAGAACACAAAATTACTCATTTTCGGAGGGACTTTTTAAGGTGCTCTGATATAGCATTCGTTAGCTCTTTATATACACTGATCAATTTACCTTTAAAAATCTGTCATGAAAAGAAGCAATATCATTATGACCATTTTGCAAAGGAGGAATGGAAGGGGAGAGATAAGAGCTGTAAAAAGTTTCCCTGTACTCTGGGTATGTGTAGACTGATTTTTCAGTGCTTACGGTGTTATAGAAAATTAGGCTCGCCGGCCTCCATAACAGGGTCCGACCCTAGGTTCCTGCTGAGGCAGAAGTTCGAAGTCAGATTGGGGAGAAATAAAATTTAATGATACACGTGTGGTAATTACAGCTCGAGCTGGGTGCTTCCAAAGAGGGACCCTGAACAAAGAAATCCCTGGGCAATTACACCCTTACAATCTAACTTCCCCACCCCTTAAGCGATAGTTTGGACCAACAGTAATAGTTAGGTCTGGGGTCTTCCCCTTCTTCACTGGTCCCCTTCATTGTCTCTAGGCAGGCTGCTTCTTATCTTCAAGGTTGGCTACTCCTGCTGTCCGTGCAACTTCTTTATCTCTCCAGCTTGACCCAGCTCTGGGGCCCCCTTTTACTTATCTAAGTAAAAGTTCACAGCCTGAGGCCTAAGGCTTCAGCAAATTTAGCTACTAATGCTAAGCAAGTTATGCTAAGCAATTAATTCTAGACAGCTTCAGTCCAATTTTCTCTAACATACGGCATTATACAGCGTGATGGAGCCTCAGCCACAGTTTGTAGTGACCTCAGTCGCAGCTGTGAGAGTCTACTGACTTCTGCAAATCAGACCCACAGGCCCTGGGTTTGCCATTATGAAAAATGAAAAACTTTTTTGCCACATAACACTATCAGTAGCAGCCCTATGCTGGGACACATATCATTTTGAAGTGACTGGAATAATACCACTCAGAGTTTATACTCTAAGGTGTCATTTATCTGATTTAACTGTAAGAACATTGTTTCTGTCATTGCAGACCCATAATAATCCGGGTTCTGCAATGTTGGTTCTGCAACTAAAGCAACTGACACTTAGCAGACAACGTCTCCTCCCTTGCAGTCATAACAAATTCTCACAGCACAGGCCATTCTTTGCCCTAAATAAGGCAGGGAGTCCTGAGGGGAAAAAATAGGAATTTATAATCATGTCATTAAAAGAGCTTATGGTATTATTCAGAAGAAGACTGGAGTAAGGTTTCACAAGCAAATTTAATTTACTTTTTCACTCTTGATTTTGCAAATGTAGGTTTCTTCTAACACTCTAAAAATATTGCTATATAGTGTTTTGGAAAAGTCAACAACTGGAAAAGGAGAGCTGTCTCTGAGTGAGAGCTCTACCTATGTCATCAGCAAGGCTAAACTTTTTTTGGCAAGTCTCCACCAGCCTAGCTCCCACACTAATCAGTAGCAATACTGTCATCTGCCAGGCACTAAATGGAGATGGATACACTCACTTTGCGGGTGGATTTCAGAGCCAGTGAACCCATGCTTCTGCCTCTGGTTTCAATTCCAGATGCTTGAGGAAGTGGTGACAAATCTTCCTCTCCTTTGTTTATTTTTATTTTTATTTTTATTTTTGTCCTTTATCTTCCTCTTGCCTTCTGTCCATTTCTGTCTCTGCTCCTCCAGCCCAGTCTGTTATTTACCTTGACTTCTGAAGCCTGTCTTCTCCTGTGCTTTTCCTCCCCCCCGGAGAGAGCTCCTGCTTTTGCTCCTAACCTCTGCTCGTGATCCCTCACTCTCCTGCCCCTGACTACCTCCTGTACCTTCACAGTCTTCACCTTTATAGGCAGCTTAATTAAATTATATATGGGTTCTTACTCTGTCCTCAGTGAGACAAGAGTATCAAGCAAACATAATGAGTTTTCATTGCAAGAGGCTTGTATTAACATTCATGCTCTCTCTGGGGACAGGTCTGTGTGCAGGAGAATGCTTGGTTATACTGAGCTTTGGTTCAAGGTTGTTGAGGTTTTTTAATTGCACAGGTGTTAAAGAAGATATGTTTCATGTTGAAGACTTACTGAAGAACTGCATCTTGTATTCAGAGCACAATGAAGTGAGGTCTGTCAGGTATCAGATCCCATGGGAGTCCCCTTTGCAGCCTAGTATTTGCCTTTGTGGTTGAAAACAACACCATCTTGAAAACCAGAGTTGTTGACCATGTAAAAAGAGAAATAGCCATGGGTGGTTAGAGACAGGAGCAAAAAGGGAGAGGGCCTCACTGTTCTTACTGGGTTCAGCTGAGGCCATGCCTCACCCTCTCTGCCCTCTTCACAGCAGCAGCAGTAGGAGAATCAAGACCAGAGTGGGGATCTTTTTCCCATTCTCCTTCCAGAGGCTGCTGCATGTGCTGCTAGCAAGGACAGCCGGGTCCCATGCTTGCAGCCCTGGCCTGAGCTGCACTGTCGCATGTACAGATGGGGCATTTGTCATAGCCAGAGGTAGAAGCTTTTAGGATTTATAGGGTGCTCAAGGGGAGGAACTCTTTTGATATTTAATTGCATTTGATATTTCATTTCAGATATCATAACAAATGATATTGTAGATAGCAAATGTACAAATACAGTTTTTGAAGGTATATAGCTTGGGTGAATTTTAACAAGAATAGACAAAAAGCACATCTCTGACACTAATGTTTCCATTCACTAACACAAACAAGTTACCATGGAATATCCAGTTACCACGTACCACTTGATCCATGGCAAGCACTGCTGAAACATTTTAACAAAAACCTACTGAAGGCTGAAGGTTTCACATGGAAAATATCAATCCAAAGAGCCTAATTTCTGCATGTTTTGGTTAGCTTGTAACATAGAAAGATGAGCTGTATTTACTATAGAGGTTGCCACTTCCATGGTCACTAGTACCCAGGGGGTTTAGTTGGTTCATCTTGTCTGGGTTTTGCTTTTTTTCCCTTATTTTACAATTTATTCCTCAGTAACTAAAGTGGGGAAAAATGTGTGGTATTTTAGTCAAAACTGGTAGGTAGAGAACTCTTTTTTTTTTTTAATATTACCTTTTTCTCTTTTTGATTGGCCTTCTTTGCAAATCCTTTGAACACCCATCTCTGTATGTATATATGTGTTGATATGTGTATATAAATATATATGAGTTTTTATTATGATTTTAGCCAGGCTTTCTAAGGAACCAGTGATTAAATTACCATAATCTCTGTCTTCCTGTCTGTCTACCTTTTTGTCAGTCCCCATTTGGTGAATTTGAGCCAAACTGTTGGCCCTTGCCAAACAAAATTAGGTTTGACCCTCTGCTGGAAAACTCAGAGATAATTACATTTCTACAAGTTTCATAAAAACCATTGAATGGGAGAGGAAAGAGATACAAATTTCTGCCCTTACTGCAGCTGAAGTATAAACTCAACAGTTGTTTTTATTCTGATGGATGACCAGTCAGCACACACTTAGTGTGGAGCCAACCCCAACACATGCTGCCTCTTCTCCAGCCAGATAGGAGACAGTGAGATGTTGTGGGGCATGCCCTAGCAGCCTTGGGGGTGGAGACATGGAACTGTTGCAGTGAGAGAAGTAGGAACAGATTGCACGCATCTGTAGGAAACCGTGTTTCATCATTTCTGCTGTCCAAGGAACAACATCTACCATCTGTTTGGAGGGAAGCTAGGGTAATTATAGAAGGGTACAGGGAGAACTAAAGGGCAAAGGTCTTAAATCTGTAGGAAACTGTTCTACATTAGTTCTGCTGCTCATGGCATAACACAGTAGCTTTCAGTCTTCATTAGTCCCATCCTGGAAACAGTCATGAACAATGGCTTTTGTCTATTCAACAAATTTTTAAATTGTGTTGTTTGGTTCTTAGTCAAGGAAGGACTTTGTGAATAGAGGGAGAGGGATGTAATGCCCACAGTTTAGTGCAAGATTCAGAAAGGGAACCCTACAGGAGAGAAGGTAGGAAGGGAGAACTCCAGCAAACATTCACAGCCAATGACTGGAGTTCTCAGTGAAACGAAAAGGGGGGGAGGATTAGGGAATGACATCCCAAGAAAAGGAAGAATTTATCCTTATTTTACCACTGATAAACCTTTTATATAGCTGTTCATCTTCAATTGATAGTAGACTGAATAAAATTTACCACTGCTCCTTTTCCTGAAAGCAAAAACTTCCAGCAAGCCCAAAACACATAGGATAGTTTTAAGCAGTAATAAAAATGCTCACTAGAAATAATATGGTTGAACTTCGCACAACTAGAGGTGATGCTGGGCCTCTCAGGCAGTCTTTGGATATGGTAGACTGAAGCTTTCTGAAAACACACAGATTCATGAAATGTTTAGATTTTACTGCATTTAATTCTAAATGTTACAAGATTATGTATTTATAAAAAAAATAAAATATGGCTTACAAAGGTACATCAATGATTTCTTTGAAATATGTTTAACTTTAATGGCCATAAAAGTCTCTCATCTCTTCAGAATTAGGTATTTGAGTGCAGAGGTCATCTGTTTTCAATGCCAGTCTGGCTTAATATATAGGATTTCTAAAAGTAATTCATTTAGGATGACCTCTCCTAAGATGGACCTGAAGAAGAGTTCTTCAATAACATCTGCATCAATGTCTCGGAGAGAGGTGGGTAGCTGAAGAATCCAAGCAAACCTGCCTACGTGTCTGTTGAACATCATTGAGACAAACTCCTTCAAAGCTTGCTGAGCTTCCTGCTGCAGTGTTTGTACATAGGGAAGACATTTTAGGGCATGCCATTCTGTCAAAACAAAAAGTAGAATAAGGAATCTTGAGTAAACATGTTTGTTCTGTTCCCTTCATAATGATGGATGTCTGGTTCTCCAACTTACGGTACTTCTTTTCTCTAGAAAACAACAAAAGCTTACTAAATGTACTTTTTGGAAAAAGAAGATATGCTTAGTTCAATAATTAGAATAAACTTTGAGCAACACTGTAAGCACATTGGAATCTAGCCCCTTACATTAAATATGGAGTTTTGAAGTTGTTTCAGGAGGTAACTTTGACACAGTACAGATGGAGAAGAAGCTTTAAAGGGATGTCTATCCACCAAATGATGCTGAGACAGTAGTGTGGGTAGATGGAAACATTCTAACTTTGATCTAAATAGCATAGGTATATGTCATTAGCAAGATGGAGGTGGTGGTTTGGACTGTAGTGCAGGTTGGCAACCCAAAGACGTAGGTTTCTGGTCTAACCATCACCAATTCCCTTCTATTGTCTGCACTTCCTAGACTAAGCTGAGGCATTATAATTGACTGACTACCCATGCTACCTGGATGCCTTCAGCTGCAGTCTGAACAAAGCATAAAGATGCTCTGAGGTGTATGGTGGCTTCACAAAGGTAAGAAAGGTAATTATACTCTCAGTTTTTGTCCTCTCTTTCCTCAGCCATTTGTGAAGAGGGCGAAGACTGTTGCATTGCTCAGAGATCCCTGCAGTCCCTGTGGGATTTTCTGCAGCAGCCCTCAGCGTACTTCTAGCCCACCTCCAAACCCTGACCATCCATGTCCCTGTGCTTATGAGGAAGTTGCTGGAAGGCAGCATCATAGCTCTGTTTCGTATTGCTGGAATTAGAGGAATACACACACAGCCAGATATACAGGTTTTTTAGTACCTTTTTATTCTGTTCTCCATCTGTATATGCTCTGAAGGGACCAGAAAAAGAGAAAATATCTGAGCTATGCTTCTGCTTATATAGTGTATATTTGCCCCTAAGTCTGTCTGTAATTATTCCATTGGTTCCTGACTGAGCAAAGTCTTAAACATGTTTTCTTTTCAGGAATGTTTCATTCAACCACACCCAGTTGTTTTGCTAATTACATCAAAAGCAACTCCAGTGTAAAAACACAGTAAGTGAGAAGAGAAACTGTCTTTGAGTACAGGGACATAACATTTGGTGCTATCACTAAATTTAGTAATTTAAAGTACTAATTAAAATTAACTCATTTAAATAAGAGGCTGACATTTGGCCTATGCTGAAACTATTTAGGCAGTTATACATACAAGTCCATCTACCTTTGACAAGGAAAAAAGTTATGAGAAAATTGTTATGTTATAAAACAAAATGCAAAACAATTGTTTTAACTATTTGTATAGATTATTATATGTTTAACAAATTAAATTAGTGTACCTTGCATAGGATATTGGTGTTTGTTCTGACAGAATCAAGACCCACCCTCCGCCCCTTAGCCCAATCTATGCATTGTACTGATGCATGGGCTTAACTTTAAACATTCAGTGAGTGAGGATTCACTGAATCAGAGTGCTTATTGCTTATAGAGGCACGGTCTTGAGCCCCAGTCATATACTTCACATGGCACATGACTCCAAACCTGCTGGGCCATCAAGGCTATTTTGGTGGATTCCAGGACTGACTGAGTTCAAAGGACACCCCGTGTTTATCCTTTGCTTCTGGTGGGATTCCCCAGTCACGTAGCTGTTTGCAGCCTGTTGCCTCCTGTGCATGTCTGCCTGAGTGAGGGAACTGCTGAGCCACGTCATCTTTTCTTTCCTACAGTTGCTGCAGCCTGTAATGTTGTAGCATGAATCCCCCAATTTTGGCTTCTGCCTCTCCTGCCTCCCACCTCCTATTTTAACCTGTCTCCACCTCCTTTTCCAGGCACATACTGCAGGCCCATTTAGCATTTTTATAGACACTGGCTTCACACCTCCCTGGGATGGGGTCTCAATGGACTGAGGAGTGTTTCGCATAGGATCATTCATCTAAGTATGGGAGTTTCTTCCTTGTTGCCTAGTGCCCTGCACTAGGGAAAAACCAGCCTCGTTGTTTTTTTTCTCAATCTGTAGCTGGCTGCACTTCATCAGTTTTCAGCAGCTCTATTCTTTCTAGACAGCACTGCCAGAGGAAAAGAAGCCTCAGCAAAGCCTGCAACCAGGCTAGCCAGAAAAGAAGATCTGGAAAAGTCATCTTCTCCCCGAGGATTACCACTAGCTGCAAGCTGTGACAATGATTCCAAGTGTTAGATTTATCATGGAAAGGAAGCTGTCAAGATTTTGTATGCTCAAGATGAAATTGCAATTGCTTATATCCCTTCAAATTTGCTTAAATTTCCCATTTGTTCCCCTTTTATATGTAATCAAACATGCTTTTAATTTATAAGTAATAGGAGAGCTCTTGTGCTGCGATCTGTTGCACTAATATTCAGTCAAATATAAATGTTTCCAGCTGAGCTGTAAACAACCACTATTTTCACTATTCCTGTCTCTTCACTGTGTAATTACAGTAGTTTTTCAGACACCTGTTAAAAGCAACAGGAGCTGTTTCACCTCATTCTTTGCACTGTTCATGCATGGTGGGATAGCCTTACCTACTCCTTCCTTTTACTTGTTACCTGAATCCTAGAGAAAGCCTTGCAATTGGGCTCCCTCACCCACGCACACTTTAACCTTTCAAAGGCGATCCTAGCTAAGGCATCCCTGGGAAAAGCAGCCATGTTTCTGTGTCCTGGAATTTATTGGAGATTTTGGATTCAGTGCAAGGCTGCCTATTTTCTCTGAAGGACTGGGCACACTTTCTCATTCACAGATCCTTACTGACCCAGACAAACTGTGATCAGTCAGTACCCCTGCCAGTCTCCTGCCTACAAGTACTGTGCTAGTTTTATTGCAGTCACAAAGACAGGTGTTTCCTGGATTTTGATTCCTCGCTACTCTCTTCCAAGGCTCTGAATCATAGTTACCATTCTTCTAAAAAAAGAAGGTAGGACGGGATTATCTTTAAAACATAGTGTTTCTGCTCTCTAATCCTCTGAGAAAATTGTGCTGTAGCATGAGGACCTATACCTCATGCTGCCTGCCTGTCTACCTACCACGTTGTCTCCAGAGGGATTTCTTAAGTGTTTGCTTAGGGCACGAACAAAGCCCTGCTATGCTTGTTTATCATGCTTTGTGCCCAATCACTTGCCTAGCTGTGCTTCTGCAGCTGCATTTCTGGATGCCTTGTTGACCTCTCACTCATAACCTAGGTCTGGACTGCTCTGTACCTTCTCCTTTCCCTTTGCCTTACCCAGTTTTGGTGGTCCTGATAGAATTTAAAACATTCAGATATGAGCTCATACAAGTTATTGCATGATCTAGAGAAAGATTAAGCATTGTCGCTGCCAAAGATTGCCTGAAATCTGCTTAGACCAAGGCCTGCAAAATATTAAGATTTGGCCAAACATCAAGACAGAATTAAGAGGCCAGCTGAAAAATGTGTCTGCATATATGTAGAAAACATTTTCTGAGTTTGGTGGAAAGTGTTTAAAAACCATTAAAAATAATCTCTGAAATGACAGTTGTACAAATTATTTTGCAGCAAAATTGGTACAGAAAGGGAGGTTTGATCTTTGTATAAGCCCTCAGTATCTGTTTCAGTCCAGAGTTTAGACTGTGACTTTTTGTTTCATGCGGAATCAAGCCAGGCTTAACTGAAATCCTCCCAGCCTCCTTTTGGAAACAGTGGAGAGAGACATTTGGAGAGATACCTAAGAGGTAGGGAGTCTTCTTGAAGCTTTTGGCTATTCCGTAGGCGGCATGAAGGACTGCTTGACCTCTCATGCAGTAGCCCAGGGCAGCAGCAGTAGTTAAGAGTCATGAATCTAGAACATAACACTGCTCCTGCTGCCACTTTCTCCTTCATAAAGTGAAAATCACAGTTTATCTGCAGAGATAAGAAAAATGCTTGCTAGTTAAACTGTATAAGCCACTGCAAATGAGGGATTTATCTTCTCATTGCACTGGATAAAACTGGTGATTTCTTTCAGCCTGATTTTATTGTGAAAAACTGAAAAAAATAATTGCACTGAAACAAATTCCACTGGTTTGATGCTATAGCATAGACACACAAGACGATACAAAATGTCTGGATGACATTGCATATTAAGAATCAGAATCTGAATTCTATTGGAAACAAATATAAAGCCACTACAGCCTTTGAGAAGCTTTTAAATCATTCACCACAAGAAATACCATGGAATAACTGAAGCATTCAAATATCCTTTTGGTGTAGTCCCAAGTGTAGCACGCTGCTGACAGTGCAGCCAACTGCAATGATTGCTGTGGAAGGAGTCAGGGATCTGAGTCAAAGAGGACTGGAGTCAATAAGTCTTTCCATTTACTTTAGTGGACTTAGAGCTTGGCTTTTAATGACTTATTCACTCTGTGGTGCTGACCTAGGCGACATTCCTTCCTGAAATGCTAAGCTTGGCATCAGAAGTGAAAGGATGTAATCACTTGTCTGAGTCTGTTTCATGACTGCTGCTCCAGGCTTTGAATGTAAAGATACTAAAAAGATACATCAAAGGAGCAGGAAAAGAAAATAAAAGCATTGTAACCTCAACGCAGTATACTTTTGCATCATTAATGACAGTCAGATGATACAGATTATGTTACCTTCTCCAGTGTTCTCTCTGTAGAGGATGTCTTGTTAAAATAGTTCTAATATTCACATCACATATCCATACACCATCTTGCCTTCACTATATTACAGATGAAGCAGCTGTATTACCTTTTAACTGAAAATCAGTTTGAAGTGACACAGTTAATTCCTTATGACTTAAAAATCTGTCTACCAGAGTCTGTTTTGGCTTACAGTGAGTAACCTACTACACACATTTAAGCAACCTAAGTAAACTACTTCAGGAAGACAGTGATTAAATTGTGGAATATAAATTTTGAAAATATTTAGCAACATTCATAGAAATGAATAAAAATGAACATTTGCCTATATGCAAAATGCCAAATGTCCTTTTAGACACATATTCAGCTGTGATCTTTCCAGGAAAACTTACCAGAATTAAAAAGAATATTTCCTTTAAGGTAAGCATATTCTTTTGCACTTAGGTCCAGCTCCCATAATTCCCACAATAAATTCTTCATCTTCTGGACTTCTGCTAAAGATGCTCCAAGTGAGGAGCTGCCTAGTTCATCACTAGCTGTGGAAGATTGATTGAGGAGAATTTTTTTCAACAAACTAGGGACTGAAATCTCTCTCAGCCCAAAATCCACCCCTTCTTGTGCCAGGCCCAGGACAAAAAGGGGGGCCCAGTTCTGCTGTATGAGGGCAACCTGATCCTCCCAAGGTACGTGATAAAAAGAAGGCAAGTTTCTGATAAAAGTTGAAGTCTTCAAGAGCACTTCAGAAGCTCTTCTGCATGTGACTTCTGGCGTTTTCAGGACAACTCTTCTGCTATCCACACAAGAGCAGCTGCTGTTTCCTATGGAGCAGTGTGGTTGGTAATACTGCTGGTGCCACTTGGTCTCATTTCGATGCTCTTTGTTAAGGATCTCATACAGGATGTTCTTAGCATGGTGTGTGTCACACTGACATTTCTCAGATTTTTCAGCTACCTTACTAGCCATAGAGCCAAATATTTCCTGTAGGATGCCTCTACTGTGGCAGGAAACAGCGTACACAGAACTGTGCTCCACTAGCAGAGGAGAGCGCTTCTGTCAAACAGCTAGGCATTGTGCGCTTTTTATATACACCGTCAGTTGAACAGTAATGTGACCCTGATCTGTAAAGTTACCTTGAACTTTATTTGCTCCAGTCTGTTTCCACCCGTGGCCAAACGAGGCGGGGCTGTGCTGTTGCCGGCATCTTGCAGGCCTGCCGCGTCCTCAGGGAGAATGCAAGGCTCCCGCCTGCCCACAGCGCAGGCGTTGCTCCCTGCCCTGCCCTAGTGCAAATTAACTGTGGCTAGCCTCATGCCACAATGCCAGGGACTCTACCGTGCTGCCCATAGCAGTGCTATTTTTGCAATGGCCAGCTATATAACACATACAGCCTGTCCTTGAGGGGAAGCCAAGTGAAAATTAGGATGTAATAAGTGAAGAAGCAACAAGCTATGTATATTTTACTGATGCACTGACCTTGTCCACTAGCTAATGTTCCAGAGCATTCAGAAATACATTTATACTTAGGAAAATTGCTGTGGTAGCAGTCTTTTGAGTATTCTCAAGGGAGATACTTTTATTTTTGTTAAAAGGAGCCACCTGAAGACACTGTGGATATGTACAATTACTTTTCACAGAGCAGTCAACAGTGTTCACACTTCACACCACAGCTAATAGGATATGGTACTTATGTCAAGGAGCTCATAAATGAAAGCCCCAGGTATGTAAATCACAGGTATATGAATGATTTCATATTCCTGGTAGATTTTAAAGAAACTTCAGAGAAAGTTGGATGCTATGATTCATGGCAGTGTTGTCTCCTATATTTCAGATATAATAATTTCAAACACAGAACATGTAGACTTCTCCCACACTTGCTGTGTAATTAAGTATTCTTCATACAAGCTGTGAAAATAAAACTGTCAAAGAAGAGATTTTGTTTCTTGCTAGGAAAAGGGCTACTATTGCATGTATGAATATTGTAACAGAGCAAGAGCTGAATGCTTGTCAGGACTACTCAGTCTTCATTATGGAGCATTAAGTATCAGGAATGCAATAAACTCAGCTTTAGTAAGAAATTGACATTTTGGGGTTTTGTTACATGGGTCTCTCTTGCCTGGTCTTATATAAGATAAGAGGTACTCAGGTTTTTCACCAAGCATTAAGTTTACAGTTTCCTACCATCTGGGTTCTTAGTGTATCTTAAAGGAAAACAAACATTAAAAACAACAGCTCTAGGAGCTGCATCTGTTTGATCTCCAGTCCTTAGGTCTGTAAAGGCCATCCCATCATATACCTTAGTGGCAAATTTGGCATTTGTTAGAACTGTTTATTTTTTCCATGCTGGTCAGTTTAAAATTTCCTGTTTATTTACATCCCTAGGATATTTGTGCTGTGAATTTCCCCTTCTGAGAAGAAAAAAAAGAAGTGAAGGGAGAGAAGACTGCTCCAAAGTTGAGAGATCTAGAAGCTGCTAGGTGCAGCTATCTCTATCTTCAGTGGAGATCCGAGGGGGCAGAGGGCACTGGACACCTGACAGGATTTGCTTGTCCATCTCTCCACCTGTTTGATAGCTCTCTACTGTTGCTTATTGCTGTGGTATCCAAGAGCTTTTTAGATTAAATGGCACAGCAACAGAGAAGTCCCCAGAATGTCCCATTCTTCTTATTCTCCCTATAAAATTTTGGCTGGGCTGAAGTTCAGCTGAGTGAATTTTAGTTGCAGGGCTAATGTGATCTGAGGCTGTGCATGAATTAAGTAGATTGGCTAATGGCAGTACTAGAAAGAGACTGAGCTTGCTAAATTCTTTCTTACATGGAGTTTGTTTGTGAAGGGAAGTTCTGTCTCCTGATTGCCAGTGAACATAGCATTATGTTAGTAGTTTAGGAAGGAGAGTGAGCTCTTGTAACTTACACCCAACTCCTTCTCTAACTCCAAAGGAAAGTTTGCTTTGACTTCATCTGCAATCAGCATCACTTCACAGTTCACCATCATTTCATCAGCAGCATATCATTTCACAGTTTGTACTAGTTCTGTTTGTTAAAGTTCTACCCAGATTAAATTAAATCCTTTCCTACTTTTTTTTTATATCTGCATTAGTCATAAGAAGAGAGCCCTCAGGGCAGTAATATGCAGTATTGAATACCATTCTTATTCATCAGAATTTATTTCCTTTCATAGTATATAATGCTGACATGCAGAGGCAAATGATATTTTTATAACAGGAATTCTCAGTAAATTTTAATTGCTTTGTGATTGTTTGCCAAAAATACAGAGTAAAGGTTACTGCCTCAGTAGAATTGGTAAAGACGCATCATCAGCTTTTTCTATGAAAAGGATTACTTAAAATTTTAAATCAGTATTAAATTGTAGTTGAAACTGGGTCTAGTCCTGGTTTTCAAAATTGTCTAAAATAAGGCCTCTATGTGATCTGATTTCCTCAAATGTGGAGGACTCAGCAGCTTATTGCTTGCAAATTAGGCAGTATTTATTTTCTCTTTCCAAATCTTACCTGTAGATTAGTCTGGACAACATCTGCGAGTAGTTATTAAAAACCTACAGTCTTCTTGTTATTGTAGCTTAACAAAAGTGTACAAGACAAAAAATAGTTTTGTAATATCTGAAATCCTGATGGACTGTTTCCCATTGTAACTATTTCTAGCATGATAGATTGGGCATGGTAAGGCATGGTCACATCACTGTTATTTTTTCTGTTTTTCATTTATATACTTTATCAACCAACAAAATACTCACAAATACTCACTTCCATCACATTTTCTCTGCAATCGTCAGAATTGCTACGCAGCCATGAGTATGCCACTTATACCATTAAAAAGGTATTCTAAATCCACACACAAAATTGCTACAGACAGGTTGCAGATATTCATGCCATTGTTGGGATGTCATGCTCCAAGCAAGGCTGCCATTTCCACCTTTCCCAGGAGTAATACTGTTTTGTACTTCTGTATATTCCAGGGTTAAGTTTAATAGAGTTGCAGTTTAGGCGCTTCACGCATGATGCAAACTTTCTGCTGAAATCCCTGGATTTCCCAGGTTTGCAAAAACTGCCTGATAGATGTAAATGGTGCCAGAGCTGTTACATTTCCCATGGTGAGTAGGCTCCTACCCTCTCTGACCAGTGTAGAACAGAAGTGTCAGCACGGTGGAGTCAGCAGGAGCTGAGGGATATTCAGTACCATTAAATATCCACTGCCTTATTCAGATTCTTAAATGTGCTGTTGGATCCAAAGTATAAGGGCATGTAGTATTTTTATCCCTTGGCCAAGAGCCTTAACTTTCCTAATAGAGTATTTGGAAGACTGAAGAGACTTGTCAAATGACAATATAGGAGCATAAGTGGACATCTTATCCAGTATTCTTACTTGGTAACAGCCATATGTGAGTGCTTCAGGAAGACTGTAAGATACATACAGTTTTTCTCATGAGTACTTTCCTTGCCTTCAATCATTTGCAGCTTAGGAAATTCCTGAACCACAGTGGTTTTATTTACTAGCTCTCAATTCATTTCTACTGTATGATCTCATGCAGTCTGCCCGTGAAGCCAGGTGAACTTTTAGCATCCACAACAACCTGTGCAAAGAGCTCCATGGATGCTGTATGTGAGACACAACTGTGACCAGACATGGCATTCAGTGGATTTGGTGCCTCCTTGCTCTGGTACTGAAAAAACAAACAAACAAACAGTCAATCCCTATTCATTCTCTCTGTAGCTCCCTTTATTTTACAAATCTCTGTAAGTCTCCCTTAGTGATCCCTTTTCCAAAATAAAGAGACCTAGCTTACAAAATTACTTTCTTCAGAGCGGTACTATGCCTTTGATCATCTTGTTACCCTTCTTTGAACCTTTCCTAGATCTACTATATCCTTTCTAAAATATTCTCTAAGGAGGAGGTGGGGGAGGCATCAGAACAATACACAGTATCTAGGACTTAGGGGAACATGGATTTATACAGTGTCAGAACAAAATTCTCTGTTTTGTCTTTCCCAAACATCACTCCTGAACACTGAGCTGTTGTTTCCATGGATCTGTATATCACAGCCCCAAAATTTTACTCCTGATGATAGTCGTCAGTTCAGAGGCTTTCATTTTGTATGTGGAGTCAGGACAGTTTTATCCTGTGTGCATCTCTTGACATTTACATACACTGAAATTCATCTGTTATTTGATATCTAGTCAGTGATTTTTACAATGCCTTTCTGCATTTCTTCTGACAACCCTAGTCTTACTCTGAATAACTTAGTATCATCTGCAAACATTCATATTCTGAAACTAAAAGGCACTGCTGAATCATTTACATTTCATAAAAAAATACTCTTCAGAATAGTGAATGTTGTGATTTTTTTAAAAAAAGAATGATGTAATTTAACTATAGAGCAGAAAATCTGACATTGTCCTTGCAGCAGAGTGTATATATACACAAGCAGATGTACACAAATAGTGCTGGATTATACATAGGTGCACAATGCATACAGGAACTGGGTTACTACTAAGTAGTGATGTAAGCTAGCCTACTTTCCTAAAAGGTGAGGCTGGAGACAGATACATTTCTGGAAGACAAAATCTTCCACAATTATTTTATATAGGCTATAAGAAGGAAACACCCTTCTAAGTAGCTGAGAGCAGTCTTTTAAGGTCACCCTGTCACACCACTCTGATATATGCAAATGTTCCTTGATTCAGTGATCTCTTATCTCTCATACAGACATTTAATTGTCCTATAAACATGTATCTGACTTTAGAACAGGATTTTCTATAGAAGGCTTATACATTTTGTTTCCTGGGAGGAGCCAGGTCACTGGTACTTTCCAGGAAACCTGACTTCACTATTAGCCTTAATGATGACGTAAAGAGACAGCAGTAAAAACAATAATTTGTTTGAAGGTTTCCATCTGCTGCTTGTCTCATGGCACATACCATCTTTCATGAGCAGTAAAGGTGACTAAGTATTCATTTCTCAGCTAGAAGGACCAAGAGCTCCATTTCAGACCGCCTACTTTGGCTAGGCACATAGACGGAAACATCATCCACGAGTTAAAACCTGCTCAGCTTCCAGGCCCAAAACTGAGGCACTGATTAAACTGAGACAAGCTCTGAAACAATGTCTTTAACTTATATTCAGACAGGTAAACATAGCAAGCCAATATCTGTCCCTTACATCTGAAACAGGGATATATAAATTATAAACCCAGTTAACTTAAGCATATGTTTAGCTTATCTTGAAAGTCAGTGGATCTTCTCAAGTAATTCAAGTTAAGCACACACTTAAAATACTTTGCTAGATTAGGTCTGGAATAATCAGCGTCTTCCTGAATGTAGCCAATAGAGTACAAGTGTTAAATTAATAGAGAGGTGGCTGCTGCAAGAGGCCCTGTATTGAAACACAAGGTATCAATGACACCAGGCCTGTTTTATTTTTGCCTCTGATGCCTGAATTAGAGAAAATGCAAATGCATCTGAACTTCTGACCAAAACCTTGCAGTGAAATAGGAGCTCTGAGAGTCCCCCTTCCCAAAAGCCTGCCCCAGGCATTTGCATTTTACTCATATTCTGCTGTCCTTGATTTCCAAACACACTGGAGTAACGTGTCTTTTTGGCAGGTGCTGATCACTGGCTGAAGAAAGGAGAGTGTTCATCATCATTTTTAGAATGGAGACATTTTGTTATAAACTTTATGCTGCCTGACTGTACTTCAGCTGTTTTAAATGTGAGCACAAACATGTACCATTTGGAGCTGTATCCAAATCCAAGACTAGAATATTAGTGCAGGAGGTAAAGCATCAGCTCAGTGATGCTCCTCTTACAGAACACTGAGGGCCACAGAAACATTTTTCTTAACTTTTCAGCCTCTTACAAATCTAAAGTAACAATGGATTTCTATGTGGGCAGATACATAAATAAACCCAAAAGGGCTTTCTTGGTTGTTTAAAACAAACAAAACCCCCTAGCTGGGTAGAAAAGATCAGCTGGTTAGATAAATGCCATTGATATTTTTTCTGTGGGGAGCTGCCTAGTGAGATGTTGAACAGTTTTATCTTGCCTCTCACCAACATAGTGTCTGAATCTTCTTCATGTAAAAACCCTAGCAATCGTCATGGTTTTGGCACTTTGCACTCACAGCAGAGCTGCACATGCCATAGGGGACTTGCTGCTGCTTGGCTACTTCTCCCTTGTTTAAAGGTAAGGTTTTGTTTTAAGCAGTTTATAGAAAGGAGCATGAGCTTGGAGACATGAGTAGATTTCAAGCTGCCCAACACAAATCTTTTGGTTTTTTCATACTAGAAAAATTGGTGACCTTTTATAAGGGTACGCCTGTGTCTATGTGTGTGGGTGGGCGTGTGGTCGTGGGGGGAGGATTATATAATTCAGGATAAATGACTTCATACAAGATGGTGCCAGCCATTCTACTATAGCTCCCCCTCCAAGGAGACAGTGTTTGTATAGCTGCCCTTATCAGCACTGGGACAGGCACCATCTGTCATTTTAAATGTAGATAGATATACCACTCAGTATTGCTCAGCGAATGCAAAAATGCTGGAAAACAAAGTAGAGAATGGGCACAATTTTGAAAAAGCAAAGTTAGAAAATGTTCCTGCCTCACACTGCCATCTGTAGCACAGTCCTGAAAAGGTGGCCCTTCCCAGGAGCTCTCTCCCCAGCAAACTGAAAAGAGAAAGAAAGGGTTGTGATAAACTTTTTAACTTAGCAAATATGGAGCCCACTCTCATTAAACTTAAGTCTCTCTTATATCATTGAAGATAAATGCCTAATCTAGTGATTAACACTCTATAAATACCACAGATTAGCTAGTGAAGGTTAGATGGCAAGTTAGATATGTGGGGTAAATCTTTGAGCTGGTCTTTGCTTATTTTACATACCTCATGCTAATATGAGCAAGGTTTTACAAGTAATCTGAGGTCTGACAAAATAAAGCCCAAGCACCCCCATTTTGTTTTGAGATAAATGAGGTGAGACTAATTTTTGCTGGGGTGTAGGACTAATCTCATTGAGTTTTCCCTGTGGTAAAATCAACCATGCCCAAACTTGCCTAGCTGTTTGCTATAGGATAACTTAAGTATTAATCATTCTTACATTAAATATCTATCTATTAAGATTGAAAAAAAAAAAAAAAAAGGCACCTCTGTCTCAAAACTGGGATTTTCTTAGAGCTCAGACTACCTAGAAACTGGTAGAAAAATCTACATTGTTTGATTTTGATTCTTCACAATCAGTTACTGATTATGACTGATGGAACTTGTATGTACAAATCTCCAAGCGTTCATCCAGCCCCAGACATATTCTTCATCAGGTGTTTCCCCATTCCAGTTTACCCAGAAGACCCTTATTTCTTTTATCTGTCTTTGACCATCTCCCTCTTAATTGCTATGACTTTATTCTACCACACCCCTGCCAAGGAGATACTCTGTCCTTTCTCACCTAGATGGTTTCCCATCTAATTTGAAGAAGGTTGGGAACAGTCCTGACAGAGCAGTGGAAGGGGCTGATTGCATCTCTCCCTGCCATTTCCAGAAGGGACAGAGACAGAGAAGTTCACAAATCCTTTGCATACTAGGACTAAACCATCTGGGGACGATGGAAGTGAGACGAGCAATAAAAACTGGTCTGCTGTTGGGAGCATCAACATCTTTACAAAAGCTGTACGTCCAAATCCAAGCACCATATGACCCTGAATTTTTTCAGATTTTAGACATTCTCTAGTATTACATACAACTGTCATACAGTACAGTAAACCTGTATCTAACTAGCACCACCTAAGACCAATAAGTACAAGTGTCTGACACCCCTGTTTCAAGCCCATTAGGAATAGGTTGGTCTGATGAAGCTGGGAAAGCAAAAAAGGTGTTGAGTCATGTACCTGTTGGAAATTGTGAAGGAAATCCTTTTGTCTCTGAGCATGAGGCTTTACTGTCAAGATATTTCCAGGGAAGAACCAGCTTTCTGATAACCATGGAGTCCAGGCAGGAGTCAAGAAGAAAGGCTGTGAAAACTTTGCCACAGTGCAGTATGGTTTTGAGCAAACAGATTAAACTAGGAAAACTGGCTTCGGGTGCTGAAAAGCAGAGTGAGATTGTCACAGTGTCCCTGGCTGGAAAGAACCAGGATGCTCAGAGAGCAGATGATTCCAAAACCTTTAAATAATACAAGGTTGAAAATGGAAGGGAGGGAAAGAAGGAAAAGATAAACCTGAGCATATTTAATAAAAACAGATTATGAGAGGATAAACATTATTTGCAAATATTCATATAGAGATCTGAGTTACATGCAAAGTCAAAGGTAGCCACAAGACACAAGCACTTCCATGCCACTGACTGATAGTTTGAAAGACATTTAGACCTTCTTCTGGACTATGTATGCAGTAAATGAGTGCTGTGCTCATTCAGTATTGAGATTTTAGCATTATGAGTTCAAGTGCTGCTCGTTCTAGCATTTATGGTATTCCTGTCACTCTGAAAAACAGCCCTAAGTTGTTTAAAAGCAAGTACATCTGCAGAAATCATAATCTTGAGAGAGAATTCTGGCTCAGTTTGTCTCAGGAAAATCTGCACTTAATCAATTTTTTAAAAATACAAATTTTTTAAGGTCAGTGGAAACTCCACTAGAGTGTTTCAGGAAATCTTAAGATCATTAGAGCAATGGAAATCAAAATGTATGCAATGTACTAATGTCAAACACATTATAAAACACAGTGGACAAGAAATTAAATATGTCCTTCAGTCTTAGCGTAACATTCTCCATAGGGACACACACAGTTCAGGAATGCTTGATTTTATCTTGCCGTATACCAATGAGTGCTCCTAATTTACAGTGGTTACCAAAAGGTATTTCTCCTTCACAGATGCCTGCTGAAAGTATCAGCTTTCAAGCTGGCCTTTGTAACTAAGTGGAGACATACCTTTTCTCCTTTAGATACACTGCAAAACATATGTATCAGGAGAATGGTCATCGAGAGTGTGTCTGATACCCAGAATTACCATTCTGAAAGGAATAGACACCTTGGAGTTCAGCCATTTACTCGAAATCGTGTTCAGTAAGGCAAGATTCATCTAAAAGCAACTAAAGGTGTTACAAAGTCCAAATCAGCCAGCACAGCTGCAAAGTTTGCATGAATGCACAAACAGAAATAGAAGAAAAAAACATGCTTGCAGAGTGTTTAGAGTAGCACTAAAGGATCCTTTCACCCTCTCTGATTCTTCTGACAATGTAGTGGATGTTTCACAACAGTCCTGTGTGAGAATACACCCAAGCTTGCACGGACTGAAGCATCTAGGCCTTCAGGACTTGCATCACTCCATAGCTCAGACCCAGTAGTGAGGGTCATTTGATCCAAACCTCTCCCCCTTTTTCTCCTTCCTCTTGCCCCACATACTTATTATTTATCAAGACAAGCAGCAAAGGCTATAGGACTTCCTTCCATGAAGCCAATACTTGGCACCATCCATGCTGGAAATGTGAATCTCCTTTGGACAGGGCTGGAGGAGTCATCCTGGCCCAAAGAGGTCAGGACTATTGCTATGACTGGCCAAAACCCTTAACAAGCTTTTGGCTTTAATGTGTAGTGGAGCAAAGCTAGGAAATGCTCAAATCCCAGGATATGAATGTTTCATATTAAACCTCATATTCTGTATACACACATAAATCGCTAAACATGTTTTATGCAATCTCACAATTGTGAATAAATGACATAGCTCATTACTTGTTCTCATTTGAGATTGGAGCTGATAGCAACCAACCAATCAGAAGTGAAAAATTACATGGGGGCATCTCAACTCTGTTCCCGGCTCTATCTTTGGAAAGGCTGCCAGGACAAGATGCGCTGAACTGACCTGACAACCCACAACCCTATGGTAAGTGTCCTCCACCTTAGAGCTCTGTGCTCCTGCTGACTCCTAGGCACTGACTTTTGCACCCACCAGATTGCTCAGAGATTCTATTCAGATTGGTAAACCAGGAGGAAAATCATCTAGAGAGGAAAGAAAATGTCCTTGAACTGGTGGATCAAATGACAGCAGAGCTGGTCTGCATGAAGGGCAAAAACCTTGTCACTGCATGCAGAGGAAGCAGGTCTGAGCAGCTCAAGTAAGAATCCTACCAGGACCTTTAAGGCAGGTTGTACAGGGTGTGTAAATGATGACTAAGTCTGGCCCAGCACAGACAGCTAACTTATCTCACTGCATTTTTCCAAACTCAAGAAATTGTGACCACAGCAGAATTACAATCATAGTAGTGCTACTGTTTTTTATTACATGTTAACTTGACTAACAACATCCTACCATACCTTTTCACAGGTCAGAACCTACAAAAGTCTCAGAGGGAAGATCCTGCTGCAGAGATTTCCCCATTTGCTCCACCTCACGCACAGGTGGCAGCCGTGTTTCCGCACCGGGTGCATCTGCCAGTGGTATCATTTGCCATGAAGTTACACTGAGCAAGGAAGTTGGGATCTGCCACTCCTTCAGTAACAAAAGCAGCATCCAGAAGGACAGCTTTCCTGTTTGCTCTCTCTTGCAGGCTACACGGCATGCTATCACCATGTATGCTAATGTTACTTTGCTGATAAGCTAGGAGATATGGCAAAGAACTAATTTGGTTGTCAGATCAAATATCTGTGTAACAATAAAACACCCAGTAGAAAACAAATGTGAAAATTTTAATTTCACGCAGATTTGCCTTTCAGGAATCATCAACATGAAATGTCCAGTTTATTATGACTTTAAATGTCATCTTTAAAACCCCCAAATCTGGAGCAAAACTGAAATCAAAACAAGTGTGAAAAAAGCATTTTATTTAAAATGTCAAAATAAGGTATTTTCATTTTAAACACTTCTGAAGTTACAGCAAATAATTTAGAATATGTAAAATGTGCCCTAAGGATTAGCTAAAAGTATGTTTTTTGGAAAACCCTTTTCTTTTTCTAAATTCATGCATTCACAGAAAACCGTATGGTTTGAAAAAAAGACCCAAGTAAAGGCTCTGCTGTTTCATTCGCTAGCCTTTTTTACCTTCTGTTTGAATTTTGTGTTTCAATGTGCATTGAGGATTAGAAATTGTTAATACAGCATCAAGAAATATATGCCTAGACCAAAAATGTCATTTTAGACAGCAAAAGATTAGAAAAATAAAGTAGAAAATACCACAACACTAATCATCCTAACAAGTGAGGAAATGGTCTTTGGAAGATCAGACTCAGTTCTGAGAAATATTAAGAACATTTTGACAAAACAGTATGCGCACAAGTATTGATGTGATCAAAGTAAATGACTTCCCAGTGTAGTAGCACTAAAGTGTGACTTAGAGTTCCCATTTTATTACACCTCTGCCATTTATAGCAAACACATGAAAATGATTCAAGTGCCACATGGTCAAGCAACTGCTTTGGTGCTGAAAAGGATAAGGGTGAGATTAAGTGTGAGGTCGTTGTGCATTCTGTTACACATTAAATCCTGACACTGAAATCTAAACAGATGGAGAAGTTTAGAAGAGAAGAACTGAGGAAGCAAAAGAAGCAAGCAAATAAAAAAACTTCTTGGAAACATTTATTATTACTGTTTATTGTAGCTCATTATTACTGTTTATTAGGAAATTAACACCTCACTGTCTGAGCTAAGACCTTATTAAAAAAGTTTTAACTTGAAGAAAGGAAAAAAAAAATGGGAGGATTCTTGGGTTTTATTTTTACTTTTTGTTTCTAACACCGAAGTAAACCTTCCCTGCAAATAAAGCATTTCTACTATCCCCTAGTACTGATGGCTATAAGAAACCAGGCTACAAGTGATTTCTTAGCTGAGGATAGCTGATATTATGATTCAAAATGCTAAAAGAAACAATGGCATATGAAGATGCATCAAAATGCACATTAACTTCCTACACAATCAAATGTTCTCTGCTTGTCCTATTTTTTCTGCTCTTTATTGTATATGCTTGTTTGTTGAGGGGTGTTTGTAGAACAAGTAAAGCAGTAGGACCGTGAGCCTCTCTGAAGTCATCACAAAACAAATGAGCACAAGAAAGAAACCCAGTCTATAAATTTAAGGATACATTTTAGTTAACTCCCCCCACTCAGAATACTTCTAGATGTGAAAGCACAAATAAAGGGCAGATTAATTCTGATTACCCTATTATGCATCATTATTTTAAAGATAATTCCTGGGATATCCCTGTATGTACATGTATCATGTCACACTCACTCCTTGCTACTTACAGTAATACAAATAAAATAGCAAGGGCAGCAGTGGTGGAGAAATGCTTCCCTGTCAATAGAGTATTATAAAGCTATGTTCAAATTTCAAGACTACTACTTTTTCTCTATATATAATTTGACAAATCCAATGTTCGCATGGATTAATTCTGAACAGGATGTTGACCACACACCTAGTACTTGTATAGGCGAACCCAGTGACTGACTGATCTAGCAATGATCTCCATAAGTTCATTATTTTACTTCAACCAACTTAAAGGTAAACCAAACTACCCAGATGTAATTGCAAAATTCAAGGACAGAGAATTATATCCAGGTTGACCTCACAGATGGAAAACAACTGATAAGAGAGCCAATAATATGGCAGCTGACTGTAGTTAACATTTAATTGGGATCCAGCAGCAGCATATGCACACTAAATACACTGTCTCAAAAGCAAAAACTCACATAATCTCATCTTGTTTATGCAACAAGTAAAATTAATGTAAAATGCTAATCTCTAGGTTAACATGACCATGTTCACATCAGAAGCCAGCATGCAGTCAGTAGCATTTGACACCAAGCCTCAAGTAGGATTGCTTTGATTTTCTCTTTACTTCTGCCTCTATGAAACCAGTGGTTTAAAGTCAACTTTGCAATGAAACCAGAGATACTGAAGTTAAAAAAAAATTTTTTGAATTGAATTTAAGCACAAGCAGTCTTCTTGAATTGTATTGTAGCATATGCTTTGCTGTGTTTTAGAACAGTCTGAGAGAAAGCACAGAGCAGCTTTGCCTAGGTAGCATCACCTGTGACTGATCCCCTTTTTGGTACACCTCTCACTAGTGATGTAATTTGAATTTTCCTAATTAACATACACAACAGGCATAGGGCAGAAAGAAAAAAAGGCCATGTATTTCTGCCTAAATTCATTGACAAAGTTCTTCACACCTTCATCCCTATCTTCCATTTACTATAGCTAATTCTGTCAGTCTGAATGAACAGGATTTTCACATGAAAATGAAAACAGGGGCTAAAGGGTATTTTGGCCAGTGCTGTCCTATAAGGTAGAGTTAGAATTACAAATTAGGATTTAAATGACTGCTCTGCAGCAACAGAAACAGCATCTGTACCTCACAACATCAGAGATGGTAGCTGCAGCAGGTGGCCAAGAGGACCACATACGGCAAGGCAGGGCTTATCAAAAATACAGAGTAAACGCTGGACTCTTCTTGGAAGATGTGCAGTGGAGCAGATGAGGCATAAAGGCATTAGCCTTTATAGGGTGCCAAGCTAATGCATCTGTGTGAAAGAAAACTAGAAGAGAAAGCAGGAGGGATTTGCAGGTGAGCAGTCCTTGTGGCATGGATGGAGCAATTGGGCAGGAAGGGAAATGAGTGCACGACTGAGAAGCAGAGCTGATGAGACTGAGGCTGAAGCAGATTGAGGGAGAGTCTAGAGATCATGTACAAGTGGAGGAAAGCCCGCAGAACTCTGAAGGTGTTTGAAACACCCCGTGAAAATATACAGTAGAGCCTATTTCTCAATGATTTTGTGAACTGTGCAGGTGCTAGCTGTTAAATGCTCATCTCTTAGATGCTGATGAACAGGAATCATTTTCTTCTGACACATAAACCAAACTGTATTAAAAGGATGATTCAGAACTGTTCCTGAGGGTTATGTTCACAGTTCATAATCATGACTTCTTTAGAGAAAATCAGTTGATTAGCTGGCCTGACAGAGGAATGGGATGAAGATGAACACAACAACTTGCAGAGCTGATACCTGAGCTTTCAAACTACATGTAGATTCAGAATATATGAGCAAGATCTAATCTAGGTACTACAGATTGAACAGGTTGGCTGGAGACCCTTGTGTAGTTTTCCCATTGAGACCAGACGTGGGAACTTTGAGAGTGAGACATCTTTGCTCTCTCTGTGAACAGATAAGGAATTATTTCCTTCAATATTCCTTCTCCAAACAGTTAATGAAAATCAGCTGTCATCTGATTTGCATATCCTCTGTTTCTACCTGCTGTAGATGGACCATAAGTATATTATGGAGACAGTGAGCTGTACCTTACCCTAGACTCATATAAGGAAGATTGTTTCAAGCTGCTGCTTCTGTGTTTTTCAGAATGACTGACAGTTTCACAGTGTGATTATCAATCTCATTCAATAAAGCTAAAACCTCAGAGGATCTAACCACAACAGAAAAAATTTAGTCAGCAAGCAACTGATCCGATGACAACAGGCATTAATCTTTCCCATCCCTTTAGACAGATATCACTCTGCCCAGCTGGCTACAGCCTTTTATCAGTGTGAAATTTCATATGCTGCAGAGTTCTGGAGCAGATGAGTCATTGAGAAAGATAAGGTCTTCAGTGAGGCTATGAATAATAAAACCATATCTAGACAGCAATGCCATCCTTACATTTTAGACCATTAAATTTGAGTAAAGTTAAACATAACATGTAGAAAGTGAAACGGAGGCTCAGACAGGCCACACAATTTTTCACACAACCCAGCAGTAGATTTGGGATTCAAAGCCCCTTTTCCTGATTCCTCACCTCATGCCCTGCCAGCCAGGGGCCTTTGGAGTCCCAGGATGAGCTTGGAGTCTGTCCACATTCTTCTTTTTTCACTTTATAGGACAGATCTCTTTTACTGAAGCTTTTTGTATTTGATAATCTATTCCTGTGCTGACAAGCCTGAAGCAGCCCAGCCTCTGAAATGCAAATAGAAATACTTCTGGGGCACAACTCCAATGCCTGCATGTTGCAGTGAAGACGAGACACGGCAATACACTCAATATGAATGCTACGCATGTCCACTTTATTGTAAGCAGGATCACACTTTTATATTCTGACTCCATATGCTGATTCATTGTTTACTAATTACCTAGTTCGCTACTTGCTTATCAATATGACATTTAATATAATCCAGCTGGTCTTTAATGCTATTTACATCCCAAACTCTCAGTCCATTTATCTTTTGGCGATGCTCTACATCCTGGATAAACAATCCAGTCGTCCTTGGCGTTCTTCCTTTACCATCCGTCCTTGGCGTTCTTCCTTCAAGGTTCAGGTTAAAATTTACTACGTCTTTCAAGTCCTTCTGGACTTTTCGTCATTTATCACAGTTACTATCTCATAACATAATTCATCAACAGGTCACTTATTTCACCGCAGCAAACCCCACACCTGCAGCACTGGCCAGAGAAGTAGGCACCTCCTCTTTATTTCTCCAAGGTAATAGGCTTAAATTTAAAGTCCCCCTCAGAAAATTTCCCTAGGCAGCTGTCTTATAGTGCTTTAAAACACTCCTATTTGGTTAACAACCCTTCCTACCTGTGGCCAACCATTCTATTCTCCTTTCTAGTTTAGTCAGACCATCGGTCAAGCCTCACTGTCAAAACTTAGAACTCCCCTAAAGCCGGGAGATAACCATCAGTAACCATCAACATTCCCCAGCCCTACCTCCTTCGAGTGACAAAGTTAAGTACCACCATCTTTGGATAAAGCTGGGTAAACTCAAGGGACTTGTTGAACCTCAGCTGTTTTCATTAACCATACAATTTCATTAACTATGCAATATCAATGGCCTCAAGAAATGTGCCTTTGAGATATTGCTGAGAGGTTCTGCTTGAAGTCAGCATGTGTAATTTGCAAATCAAACAACTGCAGCAAGGCGACCTTCTCTTTTAAGAGACTCTCTTTGCCTCAGCTAATGCAGTTGCTCTCAAATCTGGACTTCCTGCCAGCTTCAGGCGAAGCTATGGAGGAAAAAAAAAGATCACTTTGGATACAAACCAGCCGTCAAACAAAATGTGACTGTATTAGCCAGATTATGGCTGAAAATGTCAGAGACTAGGTTTAGAGGAATGCAGAAAGGGAGAAGAAAGGATGGGAAGCAAGCACATGAGGGAGAAAAGAAGAAAGAAAATGTTCCAGTGCCTCAATGGACAAGGCTTGGCCTTCTGAAATTATGATGTGGGGGGGGCCACAAGACCTGCTCACCTCCAGTGCTGGGACACAGCAGTTAGGTTGGGCCTTCAGGCCCAGTAACTAGCAGCTACTCCATTCTCAGATAAATATCTCCCATGGTTTTCAGAGATCTCAGAGCAAAGTTTACATCTCACAGGAGCTCAGAGCCAAAATAGTCTCTATTTTCTCTCCATTTGGGTCTGTTCATCCCCAAGGCTTATCATCCTATCAAGTTACTGAAAGGGTATAGTATACATATTGTAGGAGAGGGTCTTGTGTCTTAGGGCAGACTGCACGTAATCTAGGGGAAGGTACAGCAGGTCAGAAATAGGTGTTCTCCCCAGATAGTGGATTTTTTAAAATAAAATAGTTGCTATTTCTAAAAGATTCCTTTTAAATATAGTGAGTAATCCACGTTGTTAGGAAAATCTCCACTATCAATAATACTATGGTGCCCTCAAGTGGATTTAAAATAGTCAAAAATTTGCTACAATCCTTGTCTTTCTTGTTACTATAATACATGGTTTACAACCCGAGATTGAAAATGCAGTTCGTGATGCCTGCCCTAAGAGCCCTTTACAATACCAGAGGAATAAATGCAATTCAGTGCAAGAGTGCCACAACAAAAGTCTCTAAATTACATATAGGAGTAGTGGAGCCATGTTTGGAAACAGTACAGAAAATAACATTTATTTCAACAACATTTCTTTTTTTGCTGCTTGGATTCTCCTTCCCCTCCACCTGCCTGCATTCAAGTGTTAGAATTTGCTGTGGTATTAAAGATTTTTCAAGAAACTGATTTAGCAAAAAAAGCTGCTTGGTTACAGCATTACCTTTCTGATTGTTCCAAGGAGCAGCAGGAAAATCAAGGAGCTTTTGGGCCCACGTACAGAGCAAATGCCAAACTTGATTCCCTCTCCGGATGCAGTATCGTTTTCTTTCCTCTGAAAGTTACCAGTTGATGTCGAATTGCCTGACATCTGCCCTTAATGAGGTGCTGTCCAGTCACCTCATTGCACCAGTTGTGAAATACTCTATTTGGTCTGCCCCCAAAAGACCTCTCAGTCATCACCCCAGCAGCCAGGGCTAGCAAATGCTCCTCCACCCTCCCTGATGCCCTGCAGGAGTCAGTCCTCTCTTGCTCACTAAACTTCAGAAATTACCAGGTAGCTGCTTAGACAGAGTCACCACCCAAAGTCACAGAGGTGCCAGGATTGATGACAAGCTCCCATCCCATTCTTCCAGACCAGAAGAGATGGGGAACTGCAACCTGATGATACACGCCATTGCCACTTCCAGGTATTAAATAGGACAGCTCGCAGTACAGATCTCTTGGTACTCCACCTGTCACTGGCCTCTGGGTAAAGTATAACCATTTAGCAACTACCCTCTGAGCCTGATCATCCAAACAGCATTTTGCCCATCTTGCTGTCCATCCATCCAGTCCATAATATTCTAACTTGGGTACAAGAGCATTGTGGGAGACTGTCAAAAGCCTTGCTAACACTGAGATAAGTGGTACCCATTGCTCTCCCCTCATCTGCAAATCCAGTCGTTTCATCATAGCAGACAATCAGGTCGGTCAGGCATGATTTATCTTCTGAAGAGCTTTGGAAAATATTAGCAATATAAGACCAGAGCTATTGCAGACAAAGCTGTAAATTATATTTATTAGTAACAGCATACCTAGGTATATAGGGAAATTATGGTAAATCTGAGTCAAAGACACGTCTGTTTTAGCAGACAAGGAAGGAATACAATGACTCCTTAAAAATGGTAAACTAAAACTACAAAACTTGGTACCAAGTTTAGCTCTTCAAATTAGCTACTTTAGAGCATTCCTATGCAAAAGCATTCAACACATTTTGGTACGTATCTTGAAGATTTGGGGGAACTGAAGGAGTTAAAGAGAAACCTTGATTCCAATAAATGCAAAGCCTTGAAGGACTGCATGGGAACTGTACTTTTAAAATACCAGCACATGGTTCAGCCCAGAGCCTCATAGTACGTGGACCAGGCACCAAGCACCAGGAATCACTGTGTGAACAGAAATAGGAAGTCTGGTCTCAGTGTATAGCCATAACAAGTGTTAGACCTTTTCATGGAAGACCATTGTTGTCTGACTAGTCAAAAATCCATTTATTATCAATGGTCTCAAGAAATGTGCCTCTGAGATACTGCTGAGAGGCTCTGCTTGAAGTCAGAGCATGTAATTTGCAAATCCAATGACAACCTGGGAGATATTTGGTGGATGCAGAAGTTCTTCCCAGAGCATTAATCAGAAGTGAGCTAAAAATATAGTCCAGAACCAGTTGTTGTGTAGGTAAGGTATCATACAGCTCAGACAACAATTGTAATAGCTGTAACTCAAAACAAGACCATACAGAAAAAAAATTAAAGCTATCAGTAGCAAGGGTCAAGAACAACCTGTTATCAGTACATGGGGGAGCTGTCAGTACAGGTAGAGCTGTTTAAGGGCACCTGGATTCTGACTATATGTATATATACACATATAAGTAAATTTAGTATACATGAAAAAGTGTGTATGCAAGTATGTATATGTGTATGCATATGTATATACACATGTGTATTTATACTCATTCTACACAAAGTCATTTAAGGATTAAAAAAAGAGACTGATATCTAAGAGAAGGTTGGAAGACATTTTCTATAGGCTCGAAATGAGTAAGTGGACTGAATAAGTTGTCAAGACTTGCCAATTATATGACAAAAATGCAGGCCAATCCAAAGAAGAGAATGGACTAATGACTCAGTTTATACTAACCCCTACACCAAAGCCAGTATCAATTTGATGTTGACTGGACAATAATGTATTGCTCTAGAACATCATCAGTGATAACATATCCTGAGACAGTATCTGACAACTGTATTAAGAGAAAAGCAGCCCACACACTGAACTACTTTGTTCTAACTGTGACACTTTGCGACATTAATAACCACAGATGTAGGAAACGTATTTTGGATGCAGGTGGTTAATCTGAAGCCCAGCCTCTGCGATACAGATGTGATTTCGACATAGTCACAACTCAGATTAAAAGTTAGAAGTCTTTAATGCAAGGACACCCACGAAGCAACAAGTACAGTTGAAAAGCAACATGAAGTTAAAAAACAAAACAAAACACCAAAGAAATCCCCCCCCCACACACACACACACACCCCCACACGAAACAAAAAAAACACATTAAAAATCAAAGCAAGTAGTTGAGTCTGGAGTGCAGGGCCTTCAGGACTCACCAAGCACGAGTCCTGACCCCAGCTAAGATGGTCTTTCTGGGAGATAGATCTGTTGCCGTGCTATACTGGCAGCCTGAGGAGAGGGCTGATTTATGGTCTTGCCTCAGACCACACTCCTCAGGCTCCTAGTTCCTCTCTGACCAGCAGGATGACGCTGGGCAGCAGTGCTATGTGTAAGAACAGGCTCCCCGCACAGGTGCTGAAGAACATATATTGCTCTAGATACAGAAAACAAAATGAAATAAGGGGATGAACAGCTGGTAATTATCTGAGTGGTGCTAACATGGAACAGCAAATAAATCAGAATGTTTGTTCCAAAATCATTTTAGAAAAAGATGGCAAGAGCAGTCTTAGTAAGCTTGTTCTGGGAGCTCGCTATCCACCATCAGGGCAGATCTGAACACAGCTTTGTAAAACACTACTAGAGACCCCAAATATTACGAGGTGTTGTATCATTATGGGAGACTAGCTTCCTAGATAAAAATAGAAAAATTGTTTAGTGACATCTTAAGAGTGACCTTTCTTTTTACCATATAGTCCCTGAACCTCTCAAGAGCAGACACCAATTTGGGCTCAGTTTTGGTAAGTAACAAGGGTATGCCAGAAACATTATTTCTAAAAGATGACTCTCAGTACAAGTGACCAAAGATTTAAATAAAATAGCAGAACAAACAAAAGTAGTTCTAAAACTAAGGCTCTCAATTTCTAAAAGCCAAAAGAGTTTGAACTGTTATTCCAGGAATAAGAAAAATTTGAAGAGAACCTTCTAAGAATGGGAGGACTGCTCAAAAAATTATTTCCTAGAGTTTAAGAAATGTGCAGATAAAGTAGGAATTTCTAAAAGTTAAGCTAAGACTGACCTTGTAAAGGATCTTAAAACAAGAAGGATGCTCTGTCATACATACATAAAAGAGAACAGGAAAAAATGAGGACAATATACAGATTACTGTAAATTTACATATCACCCTAAAAGAAGTTGATTTTCTGCCACAGTTTTTAGCGAGGACAAGAACGTCTTCATGAAGCAAAGACAGGATCACCACTGAAACTGAGTATGGTATTGGAAATGAGCACAATTCCATCATTTTGGAATTGGAAGGGCAACTTCATATGTTCAAGGGAAGGCACTGATCCTCACCCCAGAAACATCACTACACTCTTGCCCAGGCCATTCTTTCCTTATCATGCAGCACTTGTCAGAAACAAGATATCAGGCTACAAGGACCTTAATTCTGACTTGACAAGCTATTCTTCTGTAATTCTGAAAGGACAGGCAAGTGAAATCATAGGTCAGACAGACTCATTTTAAAGTGATGGTAACACACATGGAGATCCTAAGTTTAAAAAAAAAAAAAGGTGGGGGAGGGGGCAAAAAGGTGATGATCTGTGTGGGATTGATTAGCCTAATCTCAAAAGTATGTCTAGATTTAGAAGAAAAAAGTACTTAATGATAAAGTATGTAGAAAGTGATATAAAATACAGCTTGAGTTTACTAACTTTAAATCAGACCATACTAAACAATTTATTTTCTCCTGATGGTCTGGATTGCATGCTTCTTGAACATATAGCTTTTGACACAATAACATATTACTGGTTGAAGTGGAAAAAGTTAGGGCAGCTACATGAACCACTGAGACAGACGACAATGCACAGTACTAAAACAAGTGGCAGGCTGAAAAGATGCTCTTACTGGACGTCCTCCCAAGATGATTGTCATAGTTAATATTTTCAATACAGAAATAGCATTCTGTGAAATTTACTGCTACCTGTTTTGCATCATCCTTGGTTCTACAGCAATAATTCAGGACTAGGTGGATATCATCATGGATAGGAGTGAAACAAGTTGGAGTAAACTCAGTAGTGCAAAGGGTAGGTCAAGCATCTAGCACCAAAACCAAGAACTTCTCCTGCCTGCTGCGAGCTTAGCAGTTGGAAGTGACTCTATTAGTCACTTTTTGATTGTCAATCACCACTGTGCTAAAGCCCTCCCACCCCCCAAAGAAAGCATTCTACAGATTGTGCAGAAATATATTTGCAGGAAAGACAGAATAGCATTATCTCCACCTAAAAAGCACCTAGTGAGTCCTCTGAAATATAGTTCCATCCTCAGTTTGTCTTTTCTGAGTGTGGCTAACCAGAACATATGAAAGAGCAGATACAGGTTACCAAGCAGGTCAGGAAAATGCTCTACAAAAGAGCTTGACTCATTCGGCCAAGCAGAAAGAAGGCAGGGAGCATACACTTGCATTCTGTGATGGCATTGGAGGGGAGGTGCTCCAGGAGAATAGTGCTATTTAAGCTAGAAGCCAGTGCTGGCAAAAGAAGGAATTATGATCCAAAAAAGGCAGGAAAAAAAAAATTGGGGGGGGGGGGCGGTATCAGAAAGTTTCTCACCTGTATAGTGAGGCTCTGGCCGACTTACAAAGCAGAACAGTTGGCATACAGCACTTTCCTGGATTTTTTTTTTCCCTCTTTAATTTGATCTGTTTATACCGCTGACTGCAGCATGGTTTTGCTATAAAAGCAGATGGATCTGGGAGACCCTTCAAGTCTTGTGTTAATGTCTTCAGCTGCCTTTTACGATCAGTCTGTCATAGTGGAAGGAAATTCTTCGTTATTAAACTATGATGTTCTAAGGCATGGGCACGATGAAAATCAATTTACATGTGTTGCACCTTATGTCAATACAAACTTAAGCTATTATTATAATTGCAAAATTAAGAGAGAAAGATATGATGTTTTGGTTAAGCGGAATGAACAAGATTCCACTTGTAACGACTCCTGTTTACTGTAAGCAGGTGAGTAAGCTGTTATGGAAAGTGTGCTTGGATGCACTAGCTTTTCTCCACAACTCACCCATGCATTAGCAACGTTTAACACATTACACAACCAGTTTTTATGTACAACCTTTCTGAGGAAAATAAAGGTTTCTGGACAGAGTCAAAAGCAGGATGTCCAGTTTGCAGCAAAGTTTATTTTTCATTAGCTTTCCATGAACCAGAACCTCCCTGAACTCAAAAATACCCTTGATGTGTACCAGATACCAGAGTGATTGAAGGGAGAAGGGAATATGTAACACCCCAGCATAACAAGAGACCCACAAAGGAGATGGCAAACACTGTAGGGCTCCATAATTCCCAGTGGGGTTACCTCAGATCCTGAAAGGACTTAGCTCCAGGATATGGAGGCCATATGCTAGGAATTAAGGCATGAGTCTACCTGAATCCTAGCAAGCATTTGTCAAAAGTGAAACTCAAGAGAACTTGAAAGGAACACCCTGAACTCATTGAACTGGCATTTTCCAGTGAAACCATCATTGAAAAGCTTCCAGTTATAACTTTAAAATGGAAATCAATACATGCATATAGCAAAATGTGAGGCAATGTGCTGTGGGAAGGCTGAGCACACAAGGAACTGTGCAAAGTAAGGCCTAGTTAAACAAGTTTTGCAGGACTGGTTAGTAGACCTGCCCATGCAGAGGAGAAAAAACAAAAGTTCAGAAAAACCTACCTGTGCCAGACTGGTTTTTGGAACACAGCCACTTGTACCGACCTGAGCTGCTGGCAGAAATTGCTGTGGTAGCTGTCAGCATTATTAACAGAATATGTGCCAAATGTTATGCCAGTTATGTCAGTAAGTGGTTACCAGCCAAACTGAGAAAGTTACAGTATATCTACAAGACCTAAAGTGAACTTTTGTCCACCAGAGCAAGCCTGTAAAAAGAAAACCAGAACTCTGCTCCTACCACAAAGTGTTGTGGTTGATTACTCTGCCACTTCATTTCTTGGAGGCTTTCTCCCATCTTACATCAAGACAAAAACCTTGTTGTGATCCAACTTACAGTGCCATTCTAAAGGTATGGTACATGATCTCAGCAGGGAAATTGCAATGAAGTTACACAACTTGCATGACTGCTTGAGGTGCTGGCTCAGATATAAGATGAAGGTGGGATGCAAGATAACATTGTACAGATATGGTTAAGCCATTGCTGGTATACAAAATACCTGCTAAAACATGACTGCTTTTCAGATGATACTAATGTATCTAATCACATTTAAATGTTGCTTGCAAAAATTGTCATGTTGACAGGCATGGAGATTGAAATCAAATATCTAGTGCCCAAAAAATACCAACCATCGGGATCCATTAAGGAACCTAAGCTTTGCCAGAGTGGGTGAGAGCAAGAGTCCATGTGGTCCAATATCTTCTTTCCAACACTGAACCCTAACAGAGAGTGTATGAGCAAGGTGAGCTCAGGGTGAGTGATTCTGTCTTTGGCAAAACATCACAGACTCTTGGATCAGAGGTTTAAAAGGGAATTCCCAAGCCAGAGATTACATCCATACCACTTATATTCAATGCCAAGGATCTTCCTAACCTCCTTGAATGCATCTAATCTCTTTTTGAACGCACACATATTTTTGGCTTCCACAATATCCCACACTAGCCTCATCTCAAACGTAATTATATTTTACACACAAAACCCAAATATCATCCATTCATTGCTTAAAAATTCTGACTGATCATTTTATTAAGCATCTCCCAGTAGATCCTAACTCTGTGCAACTCTGACTTCTCCCTCCCCCAAAGTCATGATGTTTTTTAAATGAGGAGTCATTTAAATGAGTAGTATATGGAAGTTGTTTCATCTCTTTGAACACTGTCACTGTTTTTCTGCCTACTCTCTAGTTTTAGAAGATCCTTTTCAAGAACTCTGGACTGTATTCAAAACATAGACACACTATACATTCATAGAGCAGCATATCAGTATTTTGTTTTGTTCTCTTCCTTTCCCAATAATTCTTAACATTCTAGCTGGCTCCTAGAGCACAAGTGTTGAGCAGACGTTTTCAGAGAATTAGGCATAACGTGGAAGATCTTTCTCAAACATTATTTTAAAGCCCCTTAGTGTTGTATGTGTATTTTGCCCTCATGTGAATTCCTTTGCTTTTTATCAATGTAGACTTTCATCTGCTATTTCATCAGTAACATAAGATTCTTCTATATGTCCTCCCTAACCCACCTCCCCAGAAGCTTTACATATATTTTCCTGAATAATTCTGCCATCAGTCTGCTATTTAACCCTTTTCTAAGATCATTTAGGAATGCTGAGTACTACAGATCCCTTACCTGCCTTACTGGTAATCCTCATTCAGTGAGGAAGACTACTTAATTTCATCTGTTGATCCTTGAGCAGAATTTTCTCCTTTGTCTTGGCAGATTAGCTTCTCTTAGAAACACTGAAGAGCCTTGCAGTAGCGGCTTTTAGAAAATCCAGATATGCTATGTAGAATCACATACTTGCTGACTCTCTGAAACGAACTAAACAGATCTAAGCCTTGTAAACCTTACTTCTCTACCAAAGATTCTTTCCCAATAATTCCTGTTCATCCATGAATCCCCTCATTCCACTCTTTAACGTAATCCCCCCCAATTGATTTATTATGGAAATCATACTTAGTAGCCTGTATTTAACAAACTCTACCTTTTTAAAGACTTGTATCACACTTACAGCCTTCCATTTCTGTGGTCCGAAGGCTAATTTAAAATCTAGTACACCAGTTGCAAACTCAAACTCCTAACTTTAGAACTCTCTAGTAAATAGATCACTTGGTCCTGAAAATAGACC
The DNA here is from genome assembly GCF_036417845.1 of Apteryx mantelli. Classification (NCBI taxonomy): domain Eukaryota; kingdom Metazoa; phylum Chordata; class Aves; order Apterygiformes; family Apterygidae; genus Apteryx; species Apteryx mantelli. Next base: position 102,176,144 of record NC_089980.1, read on the forward strand.
TCCTGGGCCTGGAGATCTGTTAGTATTCATTTTTATCAGTTCTCTTAAAAAGCTGCTACTAGTACATCAACTTTAAATAGCTTCTTGGACAAAACTCCTGCAAAGAAAGGCCCTTACATGAAAGTTTCTTAAACTTCTTCTGCACTGAATACTGATGCAGATAACTAACTTAGCTTTTCTGTCAGTCTTCTCTTCCTGGAAAAGATAAGAGGCATAGGAGCAACAGAAGCATTCTCAAACTCAGTAAAACGTGATGAAAGCCAGGATCTCTAAGTCTTCTTCTGCTCTCCCTAAAAATCAAATCTTAGTTAGTATTTGCATGTACCCCTGCAGTTCTGAAGTGTCTTACCTTTGCAGTGCTAGACCTCTGCTAAGACTTCCAGGGTTGGACTAAAAGATTTAGACAGAAATTCACCTTTGAGTTAGGTACCAAAGTTCTGCTCAAGTCCCAAACTCCAGCTCATCTCATTACTCAGGTATTTTAGCATTGTAGGTACTTTCATTTGTAAGAGTGCTACACACTAAAGCACTACAGTAGCACCACTGTACATGCCTGCAGGCATCACTGTCTTGACAGAAAGGAGCAGCTGACTTTTACTCAAAATCACCGGGAATTTGGAAATGCTGCCTCAGCAGCTGAGTTCCTTGAAGGGCTACTAGATATGTCCAAATCACACATAGCAGAGGCAGCCACGGAAGTTTTGTTCTACCTTATAGCATAATAGTTAGCACATTCATCAGCAAAGTGAAACACGTAGGTTGCAGGCCTTCCTCTGCCTAAGGGGTGGATTTTGGTCAGTGCTTCCTGTTGGCTGGCTCAAGAGTCCTTCCACAGCGCCAACATGACTGCAGTACCCAGCTTGATCTATCCACAGTAGAGGGGACATCACTGCCTTCTGCTGCATGAAACTGCACATCCATAGTTCAGAGATCCATTACACGAACATTCAAAAGACATGTGAATAACTGAAATATTCTTAACAGAATGAAGTTTCAAAGCATGATGCCACTTTGCAGTGGTAGTATCGAGAGCTCTATCCTTCCCACACAATAAGCCAAATGCAATAGGCATTGTACAAATTCATGGTAAGAAACAACCTTCTGCCAAACTAAGTAGGCAAAACAAAGAATGTGGGGAACAAGAACTCATAGAAAATTTATTCAAGACCACACAACAAGCAAGTATCAATGCCAAGATTATAATTCTTATTTCCTTGAACATACCCATCACTTATTTAATTGTATTTTTAATTGGTTTTCAACAACTATGTAAAACGGTGAAGAAAATTTGAGATAAATAGACAAAGCATGTAACAAGCAGGTATTCAAAGTTTACTTGCACTTACCACATAACACGCCCATCTCTAAGTGGGTACAGAGACAAGCCAGAGATCTTTTTAACACAGTAAGACAAAAACCAATGGGCTGATCATGTTTAAACATTGACCTTTTCCTTGTGTTTAAGGTTTCAGAACATTGGCATCAATATTCTCCCTGAAATTAGTCATCTCTTTCATTGCAAAAGCTGCCTAGATTTTAGCAATTCATCTCATTAGAGCTGGCGTCTTAGAATTGCATCACTCTTTAGCTGTGCCTATTCCACCCGTCAAGGTGAGGAATTGAGGTAAGGAGTCAGATTTTTATCTCAGGTTTCATATCAACAACTCCCATGAAAGTTTAAGGCGCAGGCAGAAAAATGATTCCTTCTGTCTCAGTACAGGTGTACAGTTCTATTTCCTACAGGTAATCACACTACATTGCTTGCTCTATTCTACATAGCCTTTATCTTGCAATAAGATTCATCTCAATTACTTTATGTGGAACAAGTGAGCAAGCAAGAGCATCTCTGCAAGCTTACTGACAAGCAGACAGGCTTTGTGATCTTGCCAAGTGGTCACAGATAACTTCGAGTTTGGAAGGGATATATGTATTAAGCAGGAAGGAATACTCTTTTATTAGCCAACCATTGTTTGTTGAAACAGGATAAATTATCTCTTAGGCATGAAAACGTGTCCAAGATACAAACATGAATATAATAGTATGTGTTTTCTTCTTTGCTGTTGAGAATTCAAGCCAACAGATGGAACAGCACAGCAAGACAATATGAGGGCCTAGACAATGGGAAGGAAGTACTAGTTAATTTTCAGCTCTTACCGTATCTCTGGTCACATAACTGGCACCTGTAACAATTAGCCTATAGTCCTTGCTGAGGTGCCTATGAGTAAGCAGAGGTGGACTACAATTCAAGTTTCAGTTGTTTAATTTTCATTTGGATACCGAGCACTGTTTCCCAGGATTGGTTATTTATTTAGCATGAAATTACTATCCAGTACTTTAGGAAAGAACAGAAGCCCACAGGGGGAACCACAACCTAACGACTATTTGACTTACTTCAGACCAAATCATATCCCTCTATGTTCTCTCTTGTGTTAGTGGTTTTACCATTCCCTTCCTGCCCAGCTGCATGTTCAGCAGCAGGAGAGGAAACTGCCTTCACCAAGGCCTAGTGAGAAACAGGAGTTTGAGCCCTCCAGGGCCACAGGGATAGGACTCAGCTCTCATTCCTTTGGCAAGTGTTCTGAGAAAGAATTAAGCAAGAAAAACGGACCCCCTTTTCTTCACACATTTGTCAAGGGCTCAATTCTGTGTGTTAGCACAAGACAATCAGATCAGAGCCTTTGAACTTTAAACATTATTCCCTTTAGTCTTTGAATTTCAACTGTATTTAAATAGAAGCTAACAGTTGCTCAGGCTGAGCAATGCTATACCCATCTGTAAATATTAAAGGCAGGCATCATTCTGTGATTAGGTATTTGTTAGTATTAGTTGCTGAGTAAAGGTTCTTTCATCACAGTATTAGGTTTAACACGGGATGCAAGTATCCAAATTCATTTTTTGAACAAGAGCTACTGATGGGAACTTACCAAAATGTTCACATTTACCTTCCTACTCTTCATGTAGTTGCAATATCTCAATATTATCTGACATGGCACTACACCCTCCAACAACAGAGATTACGAACAGACAGGCTCTGATCTGGATTAGTTGGCTGCCTTCTCTCCCCATTTTATACACGCACATTGTCCTGAACTGTGGCTTGAGGACAGATGATAGTAATGCATGATGGCTATTTTGTAATGATGAGAAAGCTTCGGGCAGCAACCTGTGTTACCCAACATTTTCAAGATTAAGATTCTGTCCTTTAAAGATACTAGGTATCTATGTACTTCACACACATTTTTAAGATCCCAACAGAATGTCAAGAGGGAGGTTGTTTTTGTAAAGCAGAAACAAATAGGAATGAGTTAAGAGACAGTAAAGAGCAGCTGACAAACAAGGTAGACATCTTGTATCATGTGACTGAGGTGTGGGGAGTATAAATTAATCCCTCATTTGCAATGGAAAATTGCAAACAAGAGGGATGACTGATGACAACCCACTGCTTATCAGTCCCAGCCCTCCTTTCATAAGCTCCTGTTCATGCCAGCTCGATTTCCTGCAAGTTCTTCAGCAGTCCTTGGAATGAAAGGAAGGGTTGAAAAAGCTCACACAAAAAAAAGTCATGCAGCAGTTTTTCCTCATTCAACACTAAGCAGCAGAAAAGCAAAACAGCAAATAGTGGTTATAATGGTAGAATAATTACGCAGAAATATTTCAAAGTTTAGTCTAGAGAAGTAGGTGGAAGACATTTTGATCCCAGCAAAAAGATGTTTCTGCAGAGGAAAAAAAAATTTTCTTCACAAACTTTCTCTGATGAAGTTGATATATTTTTTTTACCTCTCCAGAGAAAACCGGAGATAGTGTCTCAGTTCTTATGCCATAGTTTCCCAGCTGTCTAGAATGGGAAAGGTGCAGAATACTAACATTTTGTCTTCAGTAACTTAAGCTTCACAACTCTAAAATTTTAATGTATAAGAGACAAGCAGGATGCAATTAGCATATGTGTTCATCATGCTCAAAATACCACTGAGCTTCTTCAAAGGAGTACTAACTTCTGGAATTAAAAAAACACCCAAACAGGACCATTGAGAACAAACTGATTTTTTTCTAGAAATATGGAATAGCCCTTTTTCCTTCAAACAACAATTATAATTGAGACTCCATAATCTGTTTCATATAATGACAACAAACTTAAGTTTATCATTCCAAGATTGGCCTTATAAAAAAGGAGGGGTCCTCCTAGATGTGCTGTTCCTACAGCGTTCCACTGCTGGGGTGAGCTCACATTCCCTGCCCCCTGCTTCAGCTCTCTTCCCAGACCAGGCTGAGGTGAGAAGAGCCAATATCAGGAGTAGTTGCTACTACTACACATCACTCTCCCTATGTATCCCTATGAATCTATGGACTACAGAGATCAAGTAACCTGAAATACAGGAGGAGGGCAGGTGATGAACACACACAGGAACACCACACCCCAGAACAATAATTAACACTCTTTTACAAGCAGTTGCTCTGTCACAGGGAGATGGTCCTAACTGGCATCTGAAGCTGATGAGGGTTTAGAGTTTTGAAATACAGACATTAAGCAGAGGCCTGCTAAAATTATAAAAATCCTTCATTAAAGAACAGAGTTTTTGTTGAATTATTTAAAGAATTGTTTTTGCTGCTTTGAATTAGAGGATTAAGTGAATATGAGAGAATTTAGAACAGAATATTCTACCCATGGAGAAGCACTATTTTAGTGTATTAGCAAGCTCTGAAAACACTTTGCTTAAAATCATGGTCATTAAAATTTGGAAAAAAAATGCAATACTTGAGTTTCAATGCAAGAATAAAGTGTATGATTCTTCTCTCATTCTTCAGTCTTGTAGTGCTATGAAGTCACCAAAAAACTATGATGAACCATGGTAAACTTATCCAGTGAAGATAACAGGAACACATGTTGAAATAAGGTCTCCCCTCCAATAATGCTGCTGAGGGACAGGCATCTTTAGCTCTTTTGCCTGCTACAAATTTCAGATCAAGACATTATGATAGTGTTAATGAGCAATACCGATAAAGCTAATCTGCAGAGTATGCACATATGGAAAAAAGTTCTGAAAAAAGTATACTGAGCTGATGGCATATAAAGCTGCATTGGAACACTGCAGAAGCAGTTGCATCTTCCAGGGATAAGAGGTAATATATTTTCTTCAACCAAGGATGTCAGTAAAGAGTGATCCCCCATAAACACTAAAGGAAAGTAGAATATATAGTAGAACATGCCTATTCATGTAGGTATACATTTACCTAGACAAACAGATGGTACCAAAGACGACAAACATATCTCGATGCTGCTAATACATGTGACAAACGCAATGCAAATTGCCCTTTGATAGGGTCAAACTGAACAAAATTTTCAGGAACGATGTCCGCATCCTTAGAATAATGCACAAAAACACTCTGAATCATTTGCAATAATTCTCTGCATTGAAGCTACACCTTCCCAAGGCAGCAAGATGAGATGTTGGCTTAAGTAAGCCTCCAGCAAGAAGAACGATACATATTTTAACTTCTCTCAATGGTTTCAGTAAATTTAAAATTCACACACTTGCATCAGAAACGTAGCTCACAGGGACAACAAAACCTGTTTAAACCACTAACAGAATCATGCATAAAGTCTGTCCTGCTAGGTTCGATGCATTTTATTTAAATAGTGCTTATTATAAAGCTTTTAAAAATCCTAATTAGTGATTTCTGACCACCATGAATCTCATTCTATTATTTAAAAATTTAAAAAGCATATTGAATTTACAAAGCAGTAGCATTTTTAATAGAACAAAAGCCATTTTATTTACATTATTCTTCAGAACAATACTGATGTTTCCACTGCACCACTTATCAACCAGCAAAGAACAGCTCAAAAACCACACATTTACATTTATCTGCTAGTACTGTAATTAATCACTTCTATATAAACAGAATGCTTATGCCCCTAGTTATGATCAAAATCAGACGTAAAAGGTATTTTTATTTTTTATATTTAGTGGCAAAGGACAGAACAGCACAATACTCTGTGTTCATGTCACAGAAGATATTTCAAGAGATATTTGCATGTTTTTCAAGTCCACCAATTGGTATTTTAGGCAGTTTCTCCTCCACCCCAGCCCCCTTCTAGTTTCAGGGGGATAAAAGCTTGGAGATTCTCATACAAGTTTTTTGTAATCCAAACATTGTAGTGCTTTTTTAGTAACAAAGACCATAATCACCAACTAGCAATTTTCACTGTTCAATGCAAGTGGCATGCAAAGAGTAAAAGAGACAGCACAGTGAAAAGCATTCAATTAAATTCTCTTTTTAATGAAATGTGGCATTATC